>NC_068410.1:20740438-20888225 GCF_023724105.1 Carassius gibelio | reverse complement strand
ATGCATTTACTAATGTTAACAATTGAGACATTATTTTAAAGTGTTACCAAATCCTTAAATAATTTAAAAGTGTTTTGTTATGATTTCATTAACCTATAAGCATTTGTGAAATAGTTCTGCTTGCATTAAAGCTTAGTCTTCATCTGTGAGCTGAACAGTTTTACTGTTACATCCTTGAGATTATGTAAATTCAAATAAATGTCATGTCACAGGGTGACAGAGGTCAGTATCAAATGAGTTTGAAATTATTATTTGCAGCACAAATAAGGTTTTTTAGGATTTTTTTTAATCCCTGAAACTGTCAGAAAAGGATAAGGCCTAAGATATTTCTTAAGATGTAATGATAACAGCACAATTAGCAACAACAACAAAAAAATAACTATTTAAAATACAGTTTTTTTTCTGGTGATTAAAGAGATGTTTAAGTCTCTCTCTCTCTCTCTCTCTCTCTCTCTCTCTCTGTCTGTCTGCCACTCAGCTCACACCCCTCCCCCACTCACACTCACACACACACACAGAGTCAGCACACAGAGTGACAGAGTGAGATCAGATGTCTGACAGTTTTCTAATTTTCTTTTAATCATACAGTGCTGTAAAGTCATGAAACTATGCATATTTCCTCAGAATCACTGGTTTTCTAAATTAAAAATGTTTTTTAAAGGTTTGGAAGCTGCAATTTAAAAATACAAGACGATTAATGTTTCACTTTTTACTGTCATTTCAAAAAATCACCACGACAAAACCGTTCAAGCTAACCAAAATCTGTTCGCAATTTAAGTTCCTCGATGTTTTTTCTTCATGTAGACAATGTTTGGTGTGTATAGTGTACTTCCCCTGTGAGGAGTATTCATTAATTCACAACTGTAAAATCTCAAAAATACACATTCAAATCAAAATAGCCGACTTCCTGTTGATCGTAGCTGATGACTGTGAATTAGAAAGTTGTCCGTCTTGAAAAGAACAATTTATGTACCAAGTTTGGTGTCTGTAGCTAAAACTAACCCCCCCACTTTTGACAAAAGGTGGCGCTATAGAGTGCCTCCTTCACGCCCTTTTAAAAGCTTTTGCCATTATCTAGCTATCACTAATACTGATATGTGTTTTGAGTTTCATGTAAATCTGAGCTTGTTGTATGCCTCAAACTCACCATAACAGAACATTCAAGTTTGACACGTTGCCATGGCAACACTATATCAGATATCAATATCCCCACAACAGATTTACATCGGCCGTGTTTTGTCATTATTCTGATGAAGTTTTAAGTAAATCGAGTAAAAATAAGATGCTGAATTCAAAGCATTTGGAAAATGACACACTTCCTGCTGCCAGTTGGTGGCGCTATAACGTTGACTCTTAATAGCCACATATATACAATCGGTATCATACAACGAACAAACCCATGAAGTTTGATCAAATTCAGGAAATGTATGTGGATGTTATTAGACATTTCCTGTTTCTCATTTCTCGCCATAAGTTCCATGCCTCGCCACGGGCAAACCGTTCGAGATATCAAAAATCCCCTCGCAATTTTTCATCCTCAATGTCTTGAGATCATGTTCACCGAGTTTCGTGGCGAACGGGTTGAAAACCTCAGAGGAGTATTTCAAATTCCAGAGCATGCTTTTTTTAAACAGCCCTGAATAGCTGACTTCCTGTTGGGCGGAGCCTATGACATAAAGTGTGAAAGTTGTTCGGCTCAATGAGATCTATAAGTGTACCGAGTTTGATATAAATACATGCAAGTGTGTGTGAGCTATGGTTCAAGAATTCTGACTGTCTTCCAGGGGGCGCTGTAGAGCCCCTGTGCCACGCCCGGGTCTCAGCCTCTGCGGCGTCCTGATGGCCGCAGATTCCAATGTGTGTGCCAATTTTCAAGAGTTTTTGAGCATGTTAAGGCCCCCAAAACACCCCGGAAGGTTTAATAAAAAATAAAAATAATAATAATAAATATAGCTGCAAGCAGCGATGTCGGGCTCAAGCCATCAGTGCAACGCCACCCCGGTGGCATCAGGATAACTGTGCCCAGCGGGCATAAGCATTTACAGTAACCCTCTGACAATCAGTTTTAAGGGATGCGGCAGTTAAAGGGTTAATCCGACCAATCTAGACTTTGAAATCACATACACAGAACAATATATATAACTTTAGTAACACTTTATTTTAATATTTATAAAATATGTATAAGGTGTGCATTGTAGCTGACACCTATATGAACACATTACAATTGCTTTGTGACTGCAAGTCTTTCTTCTCAAATGCTATTGAGCTTCAAATTTGCATTTGAGCCCATGTGAAAAAGTAGCATAATTTACATATGACTTACAGTTTGTTGTAATAAATATCAAACATTCAATTTAATTCTGCATTATAGCTGTCACCTAGATGAACAATTACAGTTGTTTTTATGACTGTAAGTCATTCTCTTCAAATGCTACTGACGTTAGAAAAGTGTATAACAATATCACATGTAACTTTAGAGACCGGCCCTAAATTTGAGACTCTAGAAAGTCCAATGTCAAGACAACTTTATGCCTGTTTTATTTTCTTTATTTTTCTTTTCTCTGTGCCGGATTGCTGATGTCCTATACCCAGGCATAGATGTCCATCCATCAATTACGAACATTCAGCCGCAAACATGAGGTGTGAGCGGTCGCGAGCGCGGATGGGAGAATGGCGCATGTTTTTTTTTTGTTTTTTTTTTTGAGCAACTGGGATGGTGCCCCCTCTGGGAGTTGGTGCCCTACGAAGACTGCATACTATGTTATACTGCATAATGTTAACAAATTAGACATTATTTTACAGTGTTACCAAATCCTTAAATAATGTATTAGTGTTTTGTAATGATTTTAATGACCTATAAGCATTTGTGAAATACTTTTGCTTGCATTGCAGCTTTATCTGTCAGTTGAAGAGTTTTACTGTTACATCCATGAGATTAATAAATGTCATGTCACGTCACAGGTTGTCATAGGTCAGTATCAAATGAGTTTGAAATTATTATTTGCAGCACAAATTAGGGTTCTTAGGATGTTTTTAAATCCCTAAAACTGTCAGAAAAGGATAAGGCCTAAGAGATTTCTTAACCTGTAATGAAAGGAAAAAACACCACCATTAGCAACAACAAAAACAATAACAATTTAAAATACAGATTTTTTTTTCCTGATTATTAAAGGGATGATTAGGTCTCTCTCTCTCTCTCTCTCTCTGCCAGACAGCCCCTCCCTACAGTCCACACACACTGTCACAGTCACCAACCCCCTCACACTCCCCCTCCCTCTCCCCCTCCCTTCCCTCACACAGACAGGGTGGCCAGAGTGAGATCATGTCAGTTGAGAAGTCTGACAGTTTTTTAATTTTCTTTTATCCATACAGTGTTGTAAAGTCGTGAAACTATGCATATTTCCTCAGAATGATTTGATCTTTGTATAAAAAAATGCGTTGAAGTGTTTGGAAGCTGCAATTTAAACATACAAGACAATTAATGTTTCCCTTTTTACTGTCATTTCAAAAATTCACCACGACAAAACCGTTCAAGCTAACCAAAATCCGTTCGCAATTTAAGTTCCTCAATGGTTTTTCTTCATGTAGACAAAGTTTGGTGTGTATAGTGTACTTCCCCTGTGAGGAGTATGCATTAATTCACAACTGTAAAATCTCAAAAATACACATTCAAATCAAAATAGCCGACTTCCTGTTGATCGTAGCTTATGATTGTGAATTAGAAAGTTGTCCGTCTTGATTAGAACAATTTATGTACCAAGTTTTGTGTCTGTAGCTAAAACTAACCCCCCCACTTTTGACAAAAGGTGGCGCTATAGCGTGCCTCCTTCACGCCCTTTTAAAAGCTTTTGCCATTGTCTAGCTATCAATAATACCGATATGTATTTTGAGTTTCATGTAAGTCTGAGCTTGTTGTCTGCCTCAAACTCACCATAACAGAACATTCAAGTTTGACACGTTGCCATGGCAATGCCATATTAGATATCAATATCCCCACAACAGATTTACATCGGCCGTGTTTTGTCATTATTCTGATGAAGTTTTAAGGAAATCGAGTAAAAATAAGATGCTAAATTCAAAACATTTTGAAAATGACTCACTTCCTGCTGCCAGTTGGTGGCGCTATAACGTTGACTCTTAATAGTCACATATATACGATCTGTATCATACAATGAACAAACCAATCAAGTTTGATCAAATTCAGGAAATGTATGTGGACGTTATTAGACATTTCCTCTTTCTCATTTCTCGCCATAATTTCCACGCCTCGCCACGGGTAAACCGTTCGAGATATCAAAAATCCCCTCGCAATTTTCCATCCCCAATGTCTTGAGATCATGTTCACCGAGTTTCGAGGCGAACGGGTTGAAAACCTCAGAGGAGTATTTCAAATTCCAGAGCATGCTTTTTTTAAACAGCCCTGAATAGTTGACTTCCTGTTGGGCGGAGCCTAAGACATAAAGTGTGAAAGTTGTTCGGCTTAATGAGATCTATAAGTGTACCGAGTTTCATATAAATACATGCAAGTGTGTGTGAGCTATGGTTCAAGATTTCTGACTGTGTTCCAGGGGGCGCTGTAGAGTCCCTGTGCCACGCCCGGGTCCCAGCCTCTGCAGCGTCCTGATGGCCGCAGATTCCAATGTGTGTGCCAATTTTCAAGAGTTTTTGAGCATGTTAAGGCCCCTAAAAACCCCCGGAAGGTTTAATAAAAAATAAAAAAAATAATAAATATAGCTGCAAGCAGCGATGGCGGGCTCAAGCCGTCAGTGCAACACCACCCCGGTGGCATCGGGAAAACTGTGCGGGCATAAGCATTTACAGTAACCCTCTGGCAATCAAATTTTAAGGGATATGGCAGTTAAAGGGTTAATCCGACCCGTCTAGACTTTGAAATCACATACACAGAACAATATATATAACTTTAGTAACACTTTATTTTAATATATATAAAAAATGTATAAGTTGTGCATCGTAGCTGACACCTAAATGAACACATTACAATTGGTTTATGACTGCAAGTCTTTCTCCTCAAATGCTATTGAGCTTCAAATTTGCTTTTGAGCCCATGTGAAAAAGTAGCATAATTTACATATGACTTACAGTTTGTTTTAATAAATATCAAACATTCAATTTAATGGTGCATTATAGCTGTCACCTAGATGAACAATTACAGTTGTTTTTATGACTGTAAGTCATTCTTTTCAAATGCTACTGACGTTAGAAAAGTGTATAACAATATCACATGTAACTTTAGAGACGGTCCCTAAATTTGAGACTCTCGAATAACCAATGTCAAGCCAACTTTATGCCTGTTTTTGTTTTGTTTTTTACTTTATTTTTCTTTTCTCTGTGCCGGATTGCTGATGTCTTTTACCCGGGCATAGATGTCCATCCATCAATTACGAACATTCATCCGCAAATGTCCGAGCGGTCGCGAGCGCGGATGGGAGAATGGTGCATGTTTTATTTTTTTTTGAGCTACTGGGATGGTGCCCCCTCTGGGAGTTGGTGCCCTACGAAGACTGCGTATTCTGCATATAGGGAGCGGCGGTACTATCTGGAAGATATATTCCTCAAACCGTCGTACAAGAGGAGGTGATGCTAGTACTTCAAGAATCTCTCAAAACCTATCTGTTCATAAAGCCTATATATAATAAATTATTATTATTATTAGCTGTACACTTGATAAAAAAAATTAAATATAAACTTATGCAATTGTATATATATATATATATATATATATATATATATATATATATATATATATATATATATATATATATAGTGTACAGTTTTCTTTTATTGCATCTTGAAATAAATGTTTCTGAGTTCTGTGTTTGTTTATTTTTTTTTTTTTTTTTTTTTTTTTTTTTTTTTTAGGAAGATTACAGCCTTTAATCTCCTCAAAATAAATGTGCATATAAACAATGAACAATTTAATTATAGCTGTATTTATAAAATGCTTACTAATGACTATTAATTTTGGGAGTAGGCTAGCAACAGTTGATGTTGAGGCCTAAGATATTTCTTAAGCTGTAATGATGAAAAAACAACAACAACACCAAATTGCTTTTTTTCTGCTGGTGATTAAAGAGATGATTAAGTCTCCCTCCCTCTCTCTCTCTCTCTCTCTCTCTCTCTCTGACACCAAGCCCATCCCCTCTCCCACACATTCACACAAACTCAGCACACACACTTAACACACAACACACACACACACACACACACACACACACACACATTACCCAGAGGGACAGAGTGACATCAGATGTATGGTAGTTTTTTTAATTTTCTAACATCCATATAGTGTTGTATAGTCATGAAACTATGCATATTTCCTCAGCATGACTTGTCTTCTATGTGTACATTTTGTTGAAGTGTTTAGAAGCTGCACTTAAAAAAATAAAAGACATTTACTGGTTCCTTTTTTACTGTTATTTAAAAAAAATCACCATGACAAAACCATTCAAGCTATCCAAAATTAATTCGCACCTGTTCTGTAAGATAAATTCTTTAAACAGTGGTAAAAGAGGATGTGGTGCTGATCCTTCAAGAGTCACTCCAAACTTATCTGTCCATAAAGCCTATAAAGAATTATTCTTAATACACAGTATTTCACAATACTTCAGCATATTATTCTAATTAAGTGAGGGTCATTTTATCAGTAAAATACATATTATTTTTCTTTGAAAGATTTCTATAAATGATTTAAATCATACTTGTTTCTACAATAATTATTTAAAAGTAATCATATAGCGCCATCTGGTGGCCATTATTGGTACTAAGAATTGCAAGCTTGATTTATATGTTATGATAGTTTTAATTTTAAGCTGGCTCTTGAAAATGATAAAGCTATGAAACTTACTGTGCTTCTTTCAAATGATGACTTCTACGTATATAAAAAATTATGAAGAGTTGGAATGAAGAATGTTAAAGATATAGTAAAATAACTATTGTATTTTTTTATGTTACTTTAATAAATCGGTATGGCCACACCATTTAAGGTATCCTAAACCCATTCGCAATTTAACATCTTCAGTATATTGGCATCATGTTGAAAAAGTTTGGTGTGAACTACTTGTGTCTTCTTGGAGGAGTATGATTCATTTACAGGCTGATTTGATCATAAATCCACAATAACATTTCTGAGTTCTGTATCAATCTGTGTTGTTGTTTGTTTATTTTCATTTTTTTTATTTTTCATAGGAAGTTAACTGACCCTTTACTCTCCTTTTTAATAAATGTGCTTATAAACCAAGATCAAGCTATTTATAGCTGTATTTATAAGCTGCTTATTAATGACTATTTAAGTAGGGACAAGACTTTATAAAGCATGAACTGACTATTTACTAATGAGTGCAGTTATTATAAAGTTTTACCAATGCATTTACTAATGTTAACAAATTAGACATTATTTTACAGTGTTATAAAATCCTTTAATGACTTATAAGCATTTGTGAAAGTTCTGCTTGCATTACAGTTTAGTCTTCATCTGTGAGCTGAACAGTTTTACTGTTACATCCATGAGATTATGTAAATTAAGATAAATGTCATGTCACAGGATGGAATAGGTCAGTATCAAATGAGATTGAAATTATTATTTGCAGCACAAATAAGTATTTTTAGAATTTTGTTTGTAATTCCTGAAACTGTCAGAAAAGGATAAGGTCTAAGAGATTTCTTAAGCTGTAATGAAAACAGCAATGTTAGCAAAAGCAACAAAAAATAACAATTTAAAATACATTTTTTTTCTGGTGATTAAAGAGATGATTAAGTCTCTCTCTCTCTCTCTTTCTCTCTCTCATTGTGTCTGCCACTCAGCTCATGCCCATCCCCCACTCACACACACACACACACACACACACACACACACTCAGTCAGCACACATACATTCCTCAAACAGAGGGACAGAGTGAGTTGAGATGTCTGACAGTTTTTTTTATTTTCTTTTAATCATACAGTGTTGTAAAGTCATGAAACTATGCATATGTCCTCAGAATGATTTGATCTCTGTCTGAATTTTTTTTTAAGTGTTTGGAAGCTGCAATTTAAAAATACAAGACAATTAATGATTCCCTTTTTACTGTCATTTCAAAAAATCACCACGACAAAACCGTTCAAGCTAACCAAAATCCGTTCGCAATTTAAGTTCCTCAATGTTTTTTCAACATTTAGACAAAGTTTGGTGAGTATAGTGAACATTTCCTCTGAGGAGAATGCATTAAATCAGAGCTCAATTTAAATATTCAAATCAAAATAGCCGACTTCCTGTTGGTCGTAGCTGATGACTGTGAATTAGAAAGTTGTCCGTCTTGATAAGAACAATTTATGTACCAAGTTTGGTGTCTGTAGCTAAAACTAAACCCCCCACTTTTGACAAAAGGTGGCGCTATAGCGTGCCTCCTTCACGCCCTTTTAAAAGCTTTTGCCATTGTCTAGCTATCACTAATACTGATATGTGTTTTGAGTTTCATGTAAATCTGAGCTTGTTGTCTGCTTCAAACTCATCATAACAGAACATTCAAGTTTGACACGTTGCCATGGCAACGCCATATTAGATATCAATATCCCCACAACAGATTTACATCGGCCGTGTTTTGTCATTATTCTGATGAAGTTTTAAGTAAATCGAGTAAAAATAAGATGCTGAATTCAAAACATTTTGAAAATGACTCACTTCCTGCTGCCAGTTGGTGGCGCTATAACGTTGACTCTTAATAGTCACATATATACGATCGGTATCATACAACGAACAAACCAATGAAGTTTGATCAAATTCAGGAAATGTATGTGGATGTTATTAGACATTTCCTGTTTCTCATTTCTCGCCATAATTTCCACGCCTCGCTACGGGCAAACCGTTCGAGATATCAAAAATCCCCTCGCAATTTTTCATCCCCAATGTCTTGAGATCATGTTCACCGAGTTTCGTGGCGAACGGGTTGAAAACCTCAGAGGAGTATTTCAAATTCCACAGCATGCTTTTTTTAAACAGCCCTGAATAGCTGACTTCCTGTTGGGCGGAGCCTATGACATAAAGTGTGAAAGTTGTTCGGCTCAATGAGATCTATAAGTGTACCGAGTTTCATATAAATACATGCAAGTCTGTGTGAGCTATGGTTCAAGATTTCTGAAGGTGTTCCAGGGGGCGCTGTAGAGTCCCTGTGCCACGCCCGGGTCCCAGCCTCTGCGGCGTCCTGATGGCCGCAGATTCCAATGTGTGTGCCAATTTTCAAGAGTTTTTGAGCATGTTAAGGCCCCTAAAAACCCCCGGAAGGTTTAATAAAAAATAAAAAAAATAATAAGAATAATCCTTAGAAGAACAATAGGGCTCTTCGCCCCTTCGGGCTTGAGCCCTAATAAGAAGAATAATCCTTAGAAGAACAATAGGGCTCTTCGCCCCTTCGGGCTTGAGCCCTAATAACAAGAATAATCCTTAGAAGAACAATAGGGCTCTTCGCCCCTTCGGGCTTGAGCCCTAATTAAAGTTAAACCTTATTTTGATAATTCATTTGAAACATTATGGAAGCATTAATGGGAACACACAAGTGCAGATGGGTGTTTGCTTGACATGACAAGTTTCTTTACTTAAAAAAAAATTATATATATATATATATATATATATATATATATATATATATATATATATTATATTGAAATAAAAAAAAATAATTAAGTAAAGAAACTTGTCATGTCAAACAAACATCCATCTGCTCTTGTGTGCAGATATGTTTGTAGGTTGATGTGAGAACTGTATGTTGCAAGGGTGTTTTTATGCCAAAGGCTTCAGCGTGTGTGTGTGCGCAAGAGTATTTGCGCATCAGTGGAAGTGTCTCTTCAGGCTGTGGTGGTTGTGAAGGGGAAGGGGTGACGGCTGGGACTGGATGACATTACAGAATGAAGCTGTGGGGCGATTAGAGAAATGCAGCAGATACACATCACTCTCCTCTCCTGCCGCTCAATTAATTAGTGCCACCAACCACACACACACATAGTGAGGACAGAGACACAACATCAGTGGTCCCTGTGGGTGGGTGGATGTCGGTATGTGTGAGCAGGGTTTATGTGAGAGGAAAGGTGATTTGACTTACTTCATTGTTGCTCAATAAAAACAGGGAGGCAAATTCAAGAGAAGAGTAGGAAACATGGTTGTTTGTTATTGTTAATCTCACAAGTTTATATGTCATATTTGAGAATTGTATTTCTCGTTATCACAAATTTATGGTAATATTTTGTTTGTATGTTTTGAAACAAGTCTTATCAAAACTAGATTTATTTAATCAAAAATACAGTAAAACATCCTGTAATTAAAGTAATTAAATTAAGTTTTCAATTTAAACATATTGTAAAATATATATTTATTGAGCAAGGCACCGAACCCCCAACTGCTCCCCGGGTGCCACAGCATAAATGGTGCCCACTGCTCCGGGTGTGTGTTCACAGTGTGTGTGTGTGTGTGTGTGTGTGTGTGTTCACTGCTGTGTGTGTGCACTTTGGATGGGTTAAATGCAGAGCACGAATTGTGAGTATGGGTCACCATAATTGGCTGTATGTCATGTCACTCTTTCACTTTCAAATGTAATTCATTCTTTCAGGTTTCAGTGTTACATATACCTTCAGAACATGGTGTTTTTACATTTCTTCCATCACATAATAAAGTAATTTACTGTGACTTTATTGAGGATTTACTGTAAACTGTACATTTAGTTTCCCACACATTTCACCTCATAATTAAATTAAAGGAAATGAAACCCATTTTTGACATTCAGGACCAAATATATTTTATATATATTGTGACATTATCATTATGTTCATTACAGTTTAAGGATACACAAACTTAAACTCCATTTGATTGCAACAATGTTGCTATACTGATTTAGCTTCATCCTAAAAAGTCTTAACAGTTTCTGTGAGATTCAATCACATAGTCTTTAAATTGTGAATTAGAATTGGTTCTACAATATTTATGATAAATTATTGTTCTTTAGTCTGTGTTCCGTAAAGCATGCAATCTACTGCAGGTGGATGATGATGAGTGCGCTGTAAGCTGATTTGAATAAAAGCATATTCTAAATGACTGCTTGCATGCGATATGGAAAATACATCAGTGTGGCAGCAAGTGTCATTGCAGTGTCTGACAAAACTAGATTGCTCTCATTATAATCAACTGAGCTGTTCTATTGACGTACCTTCATTAAACGAACACCCGTTGCAGTGTTTGACATGCTGGCATTCTACTCCACTTAATTTACATCTCCAACTGAAATAAAATCATTGTACAGTCTTGGTTACGTATGGTAACCCTCATTCCCTTAAGGAGGGAATGGAGACATCACATCAGTGACTGATGAACTGGGATATCTCTTCGATAGGACAATCTACTTCGATTGTAAACTAAACGAACCATTGCACATTGGCATGCAATTATTGCATCCAGCTGCAGTTGATCACAGCATAAAGCAGCAGCAGGTGCAATGCATACCAGGTTTTCACTGAGGAGCCAAGCCAGTGACCTAAGCCTCTTAGCTGTGGTATAGCAGCTCTGGAGATGGGACGTGATGTGACATCTCTGTTGCCTCCTTCAGAGAAAGAGTGTTACCATACATAACCGAGACATTCACTTTCAGTTGGTCACTCTCTACGTCATGGTCACTGATGAATTGGAATTCCTTACCAAAGCACTATGGATGCAGGACACAACAAGTAGTTCCATTCACCATTGTCGAAGCACTTCCCACTCAGTGAGATTGGATAACACTGGGAAAACTTACATGTTCCACTTGGAACAGGGACGTTGTGGAAGCTTCGTCCTTACTGAAGGAGGCTTATGTAGCAAATACACATATAAACATCTGTGTAGGTGCATATGGAAAATTGGAGGTGATTGAAAACCTCTTGGAAAATGGCAGAAGTCTGCTGGGGAAACACATATATATCACTTTACACATATGGGATCCACTCAGGTCTCTCATATGGAACCCTGCCTTCTACTGGTTCTCAAGGAGTGCAAAGGCTCAAATGGGCCCTGCTGTAATGATTTAAGCTCTAGAGACAGGACCCAAGAGGGTATGGAAAGGGGTCGGGAAGGATTTAACCTCCTGTTGACCAGGTCATACTTACCCAACGACTTCCCTACTACGGGATCTTGGTATGCAGCAATCACAGCAAACTGGACTTTGAGGGTGGAGGGAGACAGCCTTGAACCTCTGCGTCTCATCCAGGAACCCGACATGAAGTTTACCAGAGGTCTCGCCCCAGTTTTTATAGGGTGCCCCATCAGTAATCCGTCAGGGAGGGGCACTAGCACTAGTTCGGGGAACCATATCCGAGTCTCAATTTGTGGGACCCAAGAATTGGGCTTCAAAAGCTGTGCGCGCACGTGCTACGCGGGGCGGGTGGTCACCCTACTTTCAGGTAAATGTTCTTTTATGTGTTGAGGCACACAGGGGAATGGCTGCTTGTTGCACTACAGGAGGGTAGTGCAACCTTAAATGTGCAACCCTCTCGAGACAGGAATGACCACCGCTGAAGCGCTGTACCACCAACACCAAAAGCTTCAAACTTTAAGCATTAAACTCGTAGCTCAGTGAAGACACTTGGATGGCACAGAACAATGTTGTTGCTTGGCTCTGAAGCAAAAGCTGGTGCTGTTTGCATTGCATCTGCTGCCTTTTTATACTCGCGCTGTGATCATCTTCAGCTGGATGTAATAATCGCATGCGAATGTGCATTGGCTTGTTTACACTCGAAGTAGATTGGTCTATTGAAACGATATCCCAATTCATTGGTCACCGACGTGACGTTCCGACTGAAAGAGAACTTATTATGATGTATACTGTCATATTTAGTCTTTATATATTTTATATAACTATAACTCTATGTAACCCTGGACCACAAAACCTTTCTTAAGTCGCTGGGGTATATTTTTAGCAATAGCCAAAAAATATTTTTCTTTTATGTCAAAAAATCATTAGGATATTAAGTAAATATCATGTTCCATTCATATATTTTGTAAATTTCCTACCATATATATATATGTATATATGTATCAAAACTTATTTTTTTATTCCTAATATGCATTGCTAAGAGTTCATTTGGACAACTTCAAAGGCGATTTTCTCTTTAGATTTTTTTGCATCCTCAGATTCCAGATTTTCAAATAGTTGTATCTCAGCCAAATACTGTCCGATCCTAATAAACTGTGAATGCATGGACAGCTTATTTGTTCAGTTGTCATGTGATGTTTAAATATTAATTTAGAAAAATGTATACTTAAGGCTGGTTTTGTGGTCCAGGGTCACATATATACCTATGCATACACAACTTGTTACTGGACATTTCTGACTGCAAACACACACACACACACACACACACACAAACACACACACACACACACACACACACACACACACATATATATATATATATATATATATATATATATATATATATGTGTTAACCTGTGCATCTGCGAGTAAAATGTCAAGTCACCTTTATTTATATAGTGCTTTTAACAATACAGATTGTGTCAAAGCACTTTACAGAATTAAATAGTGGGAAAATGTGTCAATAATGCAAAACGACACTAGTTAACACTCAAGTTTCAGTTAATGGCAGTTCATCATTGAATTGAGTGATGTCATCATCCAGCTCTGTTCAGTTTAAATGATATACATACATAGTATGTTATTGTAAGTGTTCCCTGTTCTGTTTGTCCTAATTAATGAAGCCTTTAACGGATTTGAATATAAGAAATGTGTTAGTGTGTTATGTGTAAGCCAGCTTTAAGAGATGTTTTTTTCTAACTAGATTTAAACTGACAGAGTGTGTCTGCCTCCCGAACAATGTTAGGTAGGTTATTCCAGAGTTTTGGCGCTAAAAACAAAAAGGATCTGCCTCCCGCAGTTGATTTTGAAATTCTAGGTATTATCAAATTGAGTTTTGAGAATGCAGTGGATGTGGATGTATAACGCAATAAGATCTCACTCAAATACTGAGGTTCTAAACCACTCAGGGCTTTATAAGAATAAGCAAGAATTTAAAATCTATAGAATATGTTCATACTTCCTGGTTCTAGTAAGAACTGTAGAAGCTACATTTTGGACTAGCTGGAGTTTGTTTATTAAGCGTGCAGAACAACCACCCAATAAAGGATTACACTAATCTAACCTTGAGGTCATGAACACATTAATTCATGTTTCTGCATTTGACATTGAGAGCATAGGTCGTAATTTAGATATATTTAGAGATGGAAAAAAGTTTTTCAAATGCTAGAAACGTGGCTTTCAAAAAAAAAAAAAAAAATAGAATGCTTTCAAATACAGTAGCACACCTACAGAAGGTTTCTAAATGATGACGAAGAATTGACAGAGCAGCCATTGAGTCTTAGACAGCGTTCTAGGTTATTACATGTGTAAGTTTTAGGTCCGATAAATATCACCTCTTTTTTTCAGAATTTAGCAGTAAGCACATTCGCACATTGTTCCCTGAAAATGAAGCTGCTGCCAAGTCAACCGAGGCCATCCTGCGAGCTGTAAGTGATTTACTTGACAAGACGTCAAAGTCCTCCAGTGAGCATGGAAGCTATCGCCGCCTACGAACTTTCTCTGGGTTGCTGCCCACACCTGCTGGAGAAGAGCAGTTCGACCACTGGTTGGGTCAAGCCTGCTCATGGTGGAAGAGTGTGACTGCTCTCACAAAGAAAAGAGGCGGAGATTAATGGAAAGTCTCAGAGGCCCAGCGCTTGACATAGTAAAAGCAGCACGAGCTAGTGATCCTGATGTGGGCCCTGAAGACTGCTTAGAGGCCCTGGAGCATGCTTTTGGTACAGCAGAGTCAGGAGAAGAGCTGTATTTTGCATTTCGTTTACTGCAACAACAACCAGGTGAGAAGCTGTCTGACTTCCTCAGATGTCTAGAACAGTCGTTGAATAGGGTGGTGCAGAGAGATGGACTTCCCCTTGGATGTGCAGATAGAGCAAGACTCGACCAATTGTTACGTGGTGCGATAGCCTCTGATCTGATGTTAGTTAACCTTCGTTTTTAGAGAAAGGAGAGCAAAGCCCCCAACCTTTCTCCAGCTGTTAAAGGAGATACGCACTGAAGAGGAATATGAGGCCTCACGAAAGAAGATTACTCCTGTCATGCAAGGTGGAAATGTTAGGCAAAATGCTGATGTGAAACAGATGGAAATTCAGAACTTGAAGTCTGAGATCAAAGAACTTAAAGCCTTGGTTGCTGCTATCGTGACTAAACCCGCCCATGACACTTCAATAAGCAGTGAGAAAATTCCTCCAAATGTAGTGTGCAATGAGTGCAGTTCGGACAGTGAGGTGACAGCTTTAAAAAAACAAATGAAGCGCTTGCAACAGAAAGTAACAAATAAAGTAACTGAACCTCAAGCAGCCATTGCAGCTGTGAATACGTCGAAACCATTTGCCAGTTCCCCACAGCAATCATTCAAAGTATCAGAGGAACACTTATGTTATCGATGTGGAGAGAATGGGCATTTCGCAAGGAAGTGCCAAAGCCCAGAAAACCAGGCTAAAGTTATCAAGAGACTTATCCAAGCTCTGAAGCTGTCCAAGAACAACCAGTCGTCAAGTGAAGCCACCGCTAATTCAGTTAACTGTTCTGTTGAGAAAAGTACAGCTGACATGCCTGAGGGTGTGGCTATTCCTGATGGGTTAGTTGGGCCGGCTAGCCTAGTGCCGTTGAAGGTTAATGGACAACCTTGCACTGCTTTGTTAGATAGTGGCTCTCAGGTGACGATCATTTTTGAACACTGGTACCTGAAGCACTTGTCTGATATCCCCATTCAACCCGTATCTGGTCTTTCACTGTGGGGTTTAAGTGAGTCTGGAGCTAGCTACCCTTACCGTGGCTACGTTGTAGTTGATGTGGAGTATCCAGCTGAGGTGTTAGGAACCAGTCAGACTGTAACTGTCCTAGCTCTCATATGTCCTAACCCTAGAACTGAAGATAAAACATCTGTCATTGTGGGAACCAATGCAAGCCATGTTAGACGTTTGGTGAGTCAATGCAAAGATAATGGCTTTGATGTCACCAAAACACTAGGCCTTCGTGTTCATGTTAAGGAAGATCAATCTACTCTAAAGGGTGTTGTGGTTCCAGTCCAAGAGGAGGAGGCTGGCCATGTCCTATGGATGGGTCCAGGCCCCTTGGTCTTACCCCCAGATGGTGACACTAAGGTTGTGTGCAAAGTCGAGCTGAATAAACCTGTTGCTAAAGAAATCCTGATGATAGATTCCTCACCAACAGCTGCCTTACCCGCTGATGTGATTTTTCATCCCATGGTTGTGCCTAGTGGGGCATTGGATGTCAACAGTTTGAGAATATTACTAAAAATGACTCCTCAAGAGAAACTTCCATACCTGTGGGAACAGTGATTGGATGTGTGTACCATGTTGATTCAGTTGCGACAATTCCCCCTAAGGAGACTGCTTCCTCTGACTTTGATGAGAGCATGATCAACTTTGGAGACTCTCCTATCTCAGAACAATGGAAGAACAGATTATGCAAAAAAAACTGGCTCAAAAGTCTCATGTATTCTCAATGCACGAGTGGGACGTGGGATTAGCAAGAGGAGTGGAGCACAGAATTCGTCTCTCAAATTCTCGGCCTTTCCGTCAACGATCACGCCGGCTAGCACCTGCAGATATCGAAGATGTGAGAAAGCATTTACAGGAACTGCTGCAGGCAGGGATCATAACAGAGTCACGAAGCCCCTATGCATCCCCTATAGTTGTAGTCAGAAAGAAGACTGGGGCTATTAGGATGTGTATAGATTACCGACTGTTGAATAGCCGCACCATTCCTGACCAGTACACAACACCATGCATTGAAGATGCGCTGAATGCATTAACAGGGAGTCAGTGGTTTTCTGTACTGGATTTGCGCTCCGGCTACTACCAGATAGCTATGTCCGAAGAAGACAAAGAGAAGACGGCATTCATTTGCCCGCTAGGTTTTTTCCAATTTGAACGAATGCCTCAAGGCATTACTGGGGCACCAGACACATTTCAAAGGTTAATGGAAAAGGCTGTCGGTGACATGAACCTCTTACAAGTGCTGGTGTACCTAGACGATGTGATAGTGTTTGGAAAAACTCTCGAGGAACATGAAGAGCGACTGCTCAAAGTCCTAGATCGTCTCGGTGAAGTTGGGCTGAAACTCTCAGTGAACAAATGCCAGATCTGTCTGCCAAGGGTCAAGTATCTGGGGCATATCGTGTCTGCAGATGGAGTTGCCCCAGATCCAAACAAGATTGAGGCCGTCGCTGCATGGCCCATGCCAACAAACCTGAAGACGTTGCAATCATTCCTAGGATTTTGCGGTTATTATCGCAGATTCATTCAGAACTATTCTGAAATTGTTAGACCGTTGACTGAACTCACAAAGGGATATGCTCCAACTCAGAAGAGAAAGAAGTATGCCCAAGATGTGAACAAAGTTTACTTGAAAGAATCTGAGCCATTCGGCAAAAGATGGGACCAATCCTGCACAGATGCGTTTCATAACATAATTCACTGTCTGACACATGCACCTGTCCTGGCATTTGCCAATCCACAACAGCCATACATCCTGCATGTGGATGCCAGCCTGAAGGGTCTTGGTGCTGTTCTTTACCAAGAACATCCTGAAGGTCTGAGACCAGTGGCCTTTGGAAGCAGAAAAGTCAGCTCTGCTGAGAGAAATTACGCCATACATCAGCTGGAATTTTTGTCACTCAAGTGGGCAGTAGTCGACAAATTCCACGACTATTTGTATGGGGCAAGATTCACCGTACGTACTGACAACAACCCTCTTACGTACGTGCTGACCACAGCCAAGCTCAATGCGGTGGGGCATCGGTGGCTAGCTGCTTTATCGACATATGAGTTTGATGTGAAGTATCGCCCAGGCCGTCACAACATTGATGCTGACCTGTTATCAAGGAACATGCCAGAGGAGGACGACAATGACTGGGTGACTATACCTCAGTCTGGTGTGAAAACCATCTGCCAGAGAATCTGCATCTCTGAGAATGCAAGCAGTACGCCAGTCTGTGTTGCTCAACTTGGAGCATCTCCCCACTGTGTTCCTGACCTCTATGCATTTCCTACACACACATGGAGTTAAAGTCCCTGGAACTTATGTCCAAACTAAGTCTCAGGAAGGCTCAGGAAGAGGATGAGGCCATTGGACCGGCCATCCAAGCCATCAAGCATGGGCGCTGGCAAGAGGAGGGGACCATGAGTCCGGAGTTGTCCAGATTGAAAAAGGAAGCGGGAAAGCTGGAAATTAAAGATGGATTACTGTACCGGCACAGCAAGAAACCATCCGGAGAGGTGATCAGTCAACTCCTCCTGCCGAGAGAGTTCAGGGAGATGGTTATAAAGGCCATGCATGATGACCTAGGGCACCTTGGACAGGAAAGAACTCTTGACCTGCTCCGAAGTAGATTTTTTTTGGCCTAGGATGTCGATGCAGGTGGAAGAATACATCAAGAACTGTGGGGAGTGTGTCACTCATAAAACCCCAATACAGAGAGCTGCTCCGTTGCACCAGATTGTAAGCCATGGGCCTATGGATTTAGTGTGCATGGACTTTCTTTCCATGGAGCCTGACTCCAAAGGCATAAGTAACGTGTTAGTTATAACGGATCATTTCACTCGGTACGCTCAGGCTTTCCCAAATAAAAGCCAGAAGGCCAATGTTGTGGCAAAGGTCTTAATTGAGAAATATTTCATCCATTATGGACTGCCTTCCAGGATCCATTCGGATCAAGGAAGAGATTTTGAGAGCCGTTTGATCCGAGAACTGTTGACCTTGATGGGGATTCGCAAGTCGCGGACAACGCCGTATCATCCGCAAGGAGACCCACAGCCGGAAAGGTTTAACCGAACTCTGCTCTCTTTGTTAAGTACCTTAGGCCGGGAGAAGAAGCGTACTTGGAGTCAACATGTGCCTCACTTGGTCCACGCATACAACAGCACCAAGTGTGATGCCACAGGGTACTCTCCTTACCTTTTGATCTTTGGCAGAGAGGCGAGACTTCCTGTTGACTTGTGTTTCGGAACGTCCCCAGATGGCATCGAAGAGACATCTCGCACTCAATATGTCACAAAGCTTAAGGAAGACTTGAAGCAAGCCTACAAGTTAGCCTCTGATGCTGCAGACAAAAGGCACCAGCGAAACAAGAGGTTGTATGATCGTCGAATTAGCTTTCAGTCCATAGAGATCGGCGACAGAGTACTGCTCCGGAATCTAGGTCTGAGAGGCAAGCACAAACTGGAAAGCAAGTGGAGTCCTGATCCATATGTTGTCATTGGAAAGATGCCAAACCTACATGTGTTCAAGATCAAATGGGAGGATGGAAGGCTAGGGACAAAAACAATACACAGGGACCACCTTCTTCCGATTGGACAGATGGTGAGAATGCCATGCACTGACCAGGATGTTCAACCACCTACAAAACCCAAGACCAGAGCAGACACTCATAAGAGAAGTCAAAGGAACTCAAGAAAAGAGACTCTAGAGTTACAGGAATTTTCTGACTCATCCTCTGACATGGAGTATTATATCCCTCACTGTGTCACTCGGAAAGAGCCTGTCCAAAGGGTGCGAAATACTGCCAGGCCAGTAGTTAAATTAGAAGATGACCCTGAAACAGAAATTAAAAATGTTCATGAAATTGAAGAGGTTGATAACAACTTTGAACCGGAGTCTGAGGATGAGGAGTGTGATCCAAAAGTAGCTCCGGAAGAGACAAGTGAAGCTGGATCAGAGTCTGAAGAAGAGGTATCTGAGGTCCAGGAGGACAAAACGCAGCCCAGCTCTGAGCCTAGACCTAAGAGAAATGTTAAACCAGCTATCAGACTTACCTATGATGAGCCTGGTAAATCCAGAGATGAGCCTTTGACCATAGTACACAGAGGGATAGTAATTAAAATAGGAAAGCACTATACACATTGGTTATTATGCCCGTAGGACTCCTTTGTTAGTTTATTAGTGTCTGGTGAGGACACACAGACATTTTAAAGGGGGAGGGTGTAACCCGGTTGAAATAATTTTCTTTAGTATAATGTACTAGTTTGAATAATTAATTGCATAGTATAATAAATAGTTTAAGGTTAAAAAAGGTTAAAATTCATTGACTAACAAAGAAATGTTGATTCTGCTCAATGAGAGAAATACATATGGTGTAATCTTCATTTATGGTATACAGCATTTAATATGTAAAATGTTTGTTGGTTAATAATATATGTGAAAATGTTTAAAAGATACATGTGACAAGAAAGAATTACACAAATGTTTTGTGAATTTATTTTATTTCTGAAAGTTTTGTGTATGATCCAATCACTGGAGAGGTCAAGGGTAAGAAGGAAGTGAGAGACAGATGTCAGTGAGACGAACGTGTGTTCGGTTGGTGCGGAGAAAAAAAGAAGGTTGCTGTTAATGTAATGCACCTGAAAATTAAAGTGTTCAACACGAACACTTATACAAGTAATTAGTGGTGATAGTTCTGTTTGTTTGAGTGAAAAACTCATCCGTTATGACAGACATATGTTTCAGTTAGCCGCTGATTTAGTGGTTAGTGTTTTACATGGACTTTGCTGATAAGCTAGCGGCCAGCGACCTTAATTAGTTAAGCCTGTGTGAAAATATGAAACGGACGATGATCAAAGACTTTCCCGGAGCCGGATAGTGTTGTCGAGTGATGGACTTTGCTGAGATCGTCAACCGTGTGTACCTTCTCTTCATCAATCTTCTCATCATCAAAAATCCTCTCCACCTGTCTTCTGCTGCTGACACCGTTGATCCGAAGCACGTGAGATTACATGCACATTGAAAAAAGTTACAATTTGTTTGTTTGGCCTTTATGGTGAAACAGCCATTGAGTTTAAGGCTACAACGTACCCGAGCTACATTCAGGCCTGCATCATTTGAAGGGTATTTCATTTTAAGATAGGTTTTTGCCGGCTATTTTATTTTCTTGGGCCCTTATTTGTTTAATGTGATTTAAATGCAGCTGTGATGTGAAAAGTGAGTTGTACCAGACATATTTAATTTCTGACATTCATTTCTAAGTAAATCTGTTTTATATTTTTTTAAAACCTTTGTGGTTACTGACTCTTTCGATATTTTCAGTTAATTAAGAAAAATAGTAAAATTTGGGTTAAAAGTGAAATTGTTTATAGGAGAATAGTAATTCCTAGACTTTTAATTTCCTGTTAAAGTGTGAATAGTACTGCTTAAATTTTGATTTAAAGGGGAAAAGTATTTCATTTTAAAAGATAGTAATCACACACACACAAGTTAGATACTCATACATTTATTTGTGAAACCTCACTTATTTGATTTAAAAGATATTTAAAGAACTCAGGATAGCCACCTCTCATTATAGTTTAACACGCTATATCTAAATATAAAATTTTTCTCTAAGAAGGACTAAAATTGTGAGGATACTACCTTTTCTAGTATCTTGGACAGAAAAGGGAGATTTGATTTTTTTTTTTTTTTTTTTTATTAAAGGAAGCTTAATAACAGCCAGTTTGAAGGATTTGGGGACATATCCTAATGACAATGACAAATTAATAATAGTCAGAAGAGGATCTATGACTTCTGGAAGCACCTCTTTTAGGAGTTTAGATGGAATAGAGTGGAATTGTTCCTCAAGGGATCTATAGCACACTATCTGATATGATAATGTAACTGACAGATGCATGGTTATAATTTTATGTCTAATAGTATCAATCTTGGAAGTAAAGTAGTTCATAAAGTCATTACTGCTGTGCTGCTAGGAAATGTCAACACCTGTTTTTCGTTATTTTAGCCACTGTATTGAATAAATACCTGGGATTATGTCTGTTTTCTTTTAAAAGAGATGAAAATTAATCAAATCTAGCAGTTTTAAATGCTTTTCTGTAGTATAGGGTCCCGCCAAGCAATATGAAAAACTCTCAGCTGGGCTCCATTTTCCAGGCTGTTCTCTTTAGGGTTTAAGTGTGCTCATTATACCAGGATGTCAGACTGTTTTCCTTAATCTTCTTTAAGCGTAAAGGAGCAACCATATCTAGAATAAGAGAGTGTCCATAGTTTCTGTTACATCAAGTTGCTCTGAGCTATTGGATATGAGGAATTGAGATAAATCAGGAAGATTACTTACAAAGCAGTCTTTTGTGGTAGAAGTGATGGTTCTATCATACTTGTCACAAGGATTAGAATTTACAGTTTTAGCTATATTAAGTTTGCACAAGACTAGGTAATGATCTGAGATATCGCTTGCCTTCATATTTTCAAAACCATCAACATCAATTCCTTGTGACAGTATTAAATCTAGAGGATTATTTCGACAATGAGTGGGTCCTGACATGTGTTGTCTAACCCCAATAGAGTTCAAAATGTCTATAAATGCTGATATGCTCAATATGGGTATTAAAATCACCAACAACTAAAACTTGATCGGGAGCTAGTACTAAGTCGGATAGAAAATCAACAAATTTCTTTAATAAATTCTGTATGGTGCCCTAGTGGCCTGTATACAGTAGCCAGTACAAACATCACACAGGATTTATCATGAACAATTGTTTCTCTGGATGATGTTATATGAAGCACCATTACATCAAACACGTTATACCTAAAACCCGCCCTCTGAATACTGAAAATGTTGTTATAAATTCTAGTAACACCTCCCCCTTTACCTTTTGGACATGGCTCATGTTTATGTAAGCAATCTTTGGGGGTGGATGGTAGACTCATTTAAAATGATGTAATCATCTTGTTTTAGCCAGGTTTCTGTCAAACGGAGCACAACTAGGTTATGATCAGTGATCATATTTACAAAAAGTGCTTTTGTAGAAAGGGACCTGATATTCAATAAGCCAAGCTTCATCGTTTGTTTATTACATCTGTTTTTTACATTTGTTCAACATCAATTAAATTGTTGATTTTAAATTGGTTTGGACGTTTTTTTGAATTTACTAGTTTAGGGAACATAGTCTCTGCAGTGTGATATGATATCTAGGTTAAAGAGTCTCTATATGCTGATAATGTACGGACTTCTGTGGCTTAAGGTGGCTAGCAGATGGTCAGTTTAGCCAGTCTGTCTGCTCCCTGACCTGGGTCCCAGATAGTTAAGTGCAAAATCTAAGACTATGTGCCATATTGCTAATTGCATATTGAATAATTCTACACATAACAAGCTGCACCCACCAGGTTTTGTTTTGCTTTTTGAACATTTTACCATGATTATTAAGTGGGTTGTTCTAACTATGAACAGTCTTGCAAGCAAAGGAACCAAAAGAATAGTTCAACCAAAAATGAAAATACTCATCCCCAGGTCATACAGAATAGAGATGAATGGATCATCTGTAGTGAATGGGTGCTGACAGAATGGGAGTTCAAACCACTGATAACAGATGATAGTATTCCAGTATTAATTCAAGTATGCGTAATAATTCTTCTTTTAATGAAAAAGTCCATTCCTGTTGTCGTCTCACGTCAAAATCCACCGTCATACAGTTTTTGTTTAGAACAGTTTTGGACGGATTAAACTATTGAATGTTGATTTAAGCTGTGCATATTTTTCTCCTGATTCAAATGCACAGCTTTTGCCTTCACAAGATGTTGGAGCTATGTGGATTTCTTGAGATGTTTTTATCAGCTGTTTGGATTCTCATTCTGATGGTACCCAATTACAGCAGAGGATCCATTGGTGAGCAAGTGATGCAATGCAACATTTCTCAAAATCTGTTCTTCATCATTGACAGTGATGTGCAGTGCAACATTGTACACAAACTCTGGTTAAAGCTTTCTAAGGACAAATTAATGATTGCATGAAAAAAAAACATATATATAAAAAACATTTATAAATATATATATATATATATATATGTATATATATATATATATATATATATATATATATATATATATATATATATATATATATATATATATATATATATGTGTGTGTTTGGGCTTGGGCTTGTGTCCATAACTTTGCCAAAATGATTCTGGTTGTGGTTTGGAAAGTGAGAAATGCACTGGCAAAACTTTAGTGACACTTTTCTAACTTTGTGCTTGGACTATGCAAATAAGTTCCATGGGAGGAAAGAAGGGTAATAGAAACTTGTAATTGCAAATTGCAATCTTCTCCTCATCAAAAGGAGAACAGGTAAACTTCCAAAAGAGTCCCCCTGTTCTGAGTCTCAGTTCTGTAATGGGAAAGACAGAAATAGATTACCAAGGTTCTGAGTCTCCGGCCTGCAAGGGTGAGACAATAGCAGATACACCATTCTGAGACTTCGGCCTGCATGGTCGGAGAAACAAACAGAAACACCAAGTTCTGAGTCTCTGGCCTACATGGTAGGAGGCAGATACACTGTTCCGAGTCTCCCATCCAGAGAGTCAGTAACATAAACAACAACGTTCGGAGCCTCTAGTCCTTGAGGGAAGAAACTATAACAGATACCAAGTTCTGAGTCTCTTTTGAGGCAGCAACAGATACAAGCCCGGTCTAAGCCTCCAGCCTGTGAGGAAAGAGATACTCTATGTTCACAGTCTTTGTCCAGTGAGATAACGACAGATGCAGCACGTCTTGAATCTCCATCCTGGAGAGACAAAGCCAGACAAAGTTCTAAGTCTCTAGCCCAGAGAGGCAGAAGACATAGAGACATTTGCAACAATGTGGAAGAAGTCATTGCCACCGACCACAGAGAATATAAATATCCCTTTTCCAATCCTCTTCCACAGACAGTGGCATTATTGCATATTATCAGTATGATTTTCTAATTGACATTAGAGGTTAAATAGCCAATCAGTTAATAACAAATAATCTTTCATTTATTCGTTTGAAGCATAAGGTTCTTCGCTCTATTAGTTTCAGTTTATCTTTTCATAAGATAATATAACTCTGCCATAGCAACACCCAACTGAATCATTTGCATTTTATGCATCTTATGCATTTTATTCCTTTTTTCGTTTGTGGTATTCATTTAGTAATTGATTACGCTCGTCTATCTTTTGTTAACACAATTAATTTTATTGCACTTGTGTCTTCCTTGTGTTGATAATACAGTAAGAGGTTATACAAGTTAGATATCCCATCAGTCTTTATGAATTACTCATAACAGTACCTTAAGTGACACATGATCCAAAATCATAATGGTGTTGATTCAATGGTGGCATGAATACCTATTACTATACTATTTTGCATCCCTAGATTGGCAAAAGCAAAATCTTTTAATTGCATGCAAGTATAAGGTTTTGTTTACACCTGGTATGCATTTCCTTTGATCAATTATGATTGATTTCATTACACTTATAGCAACATTTCATGTCGTCAACATTCTTTGTGTTTATTATGATCCAATTATGTACACATTTTTGGCCTAACTTGCTTGGGTTTATACTTCTAGCATGAGTGCCAGTTGGATGAGGAGGGTTTTTACTGTGTTTAGCATCCATCTACAGAAATCCAACTCTTTATTCAGTCTCTGCACTGCTGTGAGGTGTCAAAAAAGGAAGAACACCCAGCTTCACCTCAGATAAAATCATCTCTTCAGGCTCTTCTCTGAAAGCCTTCAAACGGACACCTCGGAGTTAGCTCGACTGCCTCTCGCAGCTCCTCACTCAGCTGCAGAGTGTATTTTTGAAGACTCATTATTGGAGAACTAAATCTATTCCCCTAGACTTCCTATCTGTATTACATGTAGAGAGAGAGCGAGAGAGAGAGAAACTAGAAGAACATAAAGTTGCCAAAAAATAAGTTTTAAGTGCACTTTGAACCTGAAGTTCTGTTTTCAGGATGGCGGTTATGGGGATAGTAAGATAAAAACTTGTGTTGTTAGTGTTATTGTGTTGTTACATGTTATTACAATTTAAAATAGCTGCTTTCTTTTTTAGTATATTTTAAAATGTAATTTATTCCTATGATGCAAAGCTGATTTTTTTTTTAATCATCATTACTCCAGTCTTCAGTGTTTCATGTTCCTTCAGAAATCCTTCTACATTTGCCTCTTTTTTTTTTTTTTCAAACTTTACACAAAAATGTAAAAATTACACTCACAAAATGCAAAATACCTCACATATCTTGCAAAATGAGGCAAAATAAAGCACTGCATTCAGAATTTCACAAACATCTGAAAAGCAAACATTTGCAAACACCTTTGCCTTAATATTAATTCCTGTTAGATTGTCACATAGTGAATTGTGTGTTGTGTTTTGCAAAAGGTGTTTTATGAAATCGAAAACTGAGTCAAAGGCAGAGAATTTTGTTTTGCAGATCTGGTGTGTGGTTCTGGTGTTTGAGTTTCAGGTTTCAGAAATTATGTAACAAGTATATATATATTGTGGTGAGTATGTTAAAAGCATGAAGTTCCTTATTAAAGAAAGAAAAATAGTTAGTGCTATTTATGGAACTACATCAGAAAACAGCAAGGGAAATGAAAATCTGAACTTAAAATCTCGATCTAAAAATAAAAACTCTCTCAATTCTTTATAAAAATAATCATACTTATTTTTTCGATAATAATAATAATAATAATATAAATATATATATATATATATATATATATATATATATATATATATATATATATATATATATATATATATAATTTTTTTCATAATGGTCATTTTATTTTTTTCACTTGCTGTTCTGAAGACAGAATTTGTAAAACTAATACATTATAGTGTCAAATTGAATAAATGAGTTAACCATGTTAGAAAAGTAATGACATCAAACATATTTTATGAATCACAATTATATAAATATGCACCTTGTCTTAATATGTTAAAATGGAAGCAGTGGTGTTAAAGCAGTGTGAACAGATCTTAAATCTTCTTATTCTCAAATAAATAAATAAATAAAATTAAATAAAATTAATTAAATAAATAAATAAATGCACTTACTGTAGGTCTTTCGAATCTCAGAAGAGATCTCAAGTTTGGAAAAATTGGAAACCCATTTAATAAAATTTTCTGTTGAAATGTATATGAATTTGCATATATATCATTCATTTAAAATATTAACTTTAAATGTAATATTGCATAACACACTACAATTAAAAATGTAGCGTGCTGTATTATGTTAGTAAATGTATAAAAATATGTGTTTCTGTATTAACTGCAATTTCTTATTTTTTTTTTCTTCTTTTTTTTTTTTTGTACAGTAGAGGTGCACATTCAATAAAATTAGGCACACCTCTTTTTCACAAGGACCACAATTTATCATTTAAAAATCCTGACATAATACTAAATAAAAGTCTGAATAAATTTTCTTATTTTTACATAACAATCACCTTCTCTCCAGAACTGTAAATTAATTTCAGAAGTGTGGACATTACTTGATAAGACCGAAAGAGCAAGAGAGTCGTGACTGTCATCCTGAACAAGGTATACGGGTTCATGTGACCCACTGTGTTATGACAGACCTGTAGGAGAAAGTGTGAATTAATTGACCATTAAGTGGATACATTTTTCCACACAGTAATAAAGTTGGGAGCAGGGGATCAGCCGGAGGAACGGGTAATTAAACAGCTACCATGACTAACGGGTTGAAAGGGGAATTTCTTGCTCTGTGTAGCACATCTTCATTCAGCGCTATTGTTCCTGGAGCTCTTGCCACTGAACTATGGATCCTCATTTCACACACACACACAATCTAATACACTGATTTCTTGCTCAAGACAATTCGTATTATCATTGTTAAAAACAGTTGTGTTGCTTAATATTTTTGTGGAATCCATAATGCCCTTTTTAATGAATAGAAAGTTCAACAGCAATTATTTGAAATAGAAATCTTTTGTTGCATTATAAATGTCCCTTTTGATCAATGTAATGCTTCTTTGCTGAATAAAATACTAATGCCCTAAACCATTACACACAGACAGAGATATGGCAGATATATATTTTTTCTGTTATATATTTAATAGAATTTCATTATATGTTTTTCTTTTTTTTCTTTTCTTATTTATTTTTTTTTTGTACATATGCAACCAAAACATATATCTAAAGATAAAGTATATTATTTCATATCTTTTCTGAAGGAGGCACTGATGCAATATAAAGTATGCAGCCAAAATCACTTTTATTATTTAGATGTCATCAGCTCATATTAAACATATATTGTACGCATTATGTATTTACAGAAGACATATGCCTTAATCTGAGCCTCTCATCTCGGCACCAATGTATATGTATATCAAACATTTAATTTTGGCATATGACTGAATCTTCATTCTCAGAAGAAAAGAGTAACATTTGAAAGACCTCCGCTGAAGGTCACTGACCATCAGTCAGTTTATTCCACAAGTGAAGTTGGAAATACCATTCACAGTAAAATGGGAGTAGCTCAAATGGACCTTGTGAGTGTCTGATAACAGTTATTGAAAGACCTCAAAGAAATGGATGGTCTCTTATTCCTATTTTAGAAGTCTGGAGTGTGACTAAATTCTGCATCATTTTAAATCATGTGATGTTAGATACACCAAAACAATTCCTAGATGCACTTCATGGCAACAAACTTTAGGTTAGAGGTGGATGAAATATTAACTATACATTTTATTGATTATTTGTTACATTTGCATTTATTCATTTAGCAATGCTATCTATATGCTATGCTATAAATGCATATTTTATGCTAGCAATAAAAAAATTACTATTTATTTATTTCCAAACATTAAATTTAAGCCCGTTCAGAGCAAACACTTATTGTTATATATATATATATATATATATATATATATATATATATATATATATATATATATTTATTTATTTATTTATTTTTATATATATATATATATATATATATATATATATATATATATATATATATATATATATATATATATATTTATATATATATATTTATATATATACTATTCAGTATCATGTATTTGTCAAACTAGCAAATTATCTAAATGTTTAGCCTCTTTAATAATAGAGATCAGTAAATTCTTAAATTATTATATCAGTAAGTTCTAAATGATTGTTAGAGAGTTTCTGTCTGGTATGGATACTATGATTATGTTTTTGCTGGTACTGTATGTAAGTGTTTGATAAGATTTTCAGGTAGTATGGTAGATTGTTGCTAGTGTTGCTAGATGCTTAGAGAGATGTTGATATGTTATCAATATGGTGTTTCTAGGGCCGCATGTTTAGCTTTTTTTTTTTTTTTTTTGTTAATCTAAATGCGAGTGCAACATTTTTCAAAATGCCAGGAGCATGCTGAGAGCTAAGGATCTTTTTCACAATCAATCCAATCTAATCCTACTGTAAACAGTCCCTGATTAGGCTTTTCTCATCATCTCTACTCTATACTATATCTACACACCATTCTTGAGATCTATTTTCTATTGTTTGAACTGTTTTCAAATGACATTGGATACATTTGCACCATCATCACGATGAGATCAGAATCTGGATGTCCAGTTGCTTTAGCAGATTAGAATCTGAAGAATCTGTGATTTGCTCATTTTCTTTAACTTCTATTTAACTGACAAAAGGACAAAAAATATTTTTTCACTGATCAACATAAATGTATTTTGTAAATATGAACAAAAAACTGGAGCATGGCTTATGACTCAAACAAAGCTGGATCATGATTCATCAATTTGTGCCAAATTTCATGAGAGAAGTGTCAAAAAATAAATAAAAAATTCACCAACTACCATACATAATATTGTGAAAAGATTCAGGGAATCCAGATAAATATCAGTACATGTAGGGCAAGGCAGGGAACTTCAGCTGAATGTGCATGACCTTTGAACCTGAGATGGCACTGCATAAGAAACCTTCATGCTGTGGTGTTAAATATAGCTGCATGGATGGGCTCAGAAGCTCTTTGGAAAACTGCTGTCACTTAACACAACCTACTGCTGCATCAATAAATGCAACTTGAATTTCTGTTACTCTGGGAGAAAGCTATAAATCAGTTCTATATAGTGATTTCATGGGGTTTTCTGATAGTTAGTGCAGATAGTTAAAAAGACAGTGGAAATATGTGCTGTGGTCAGATACTCCATATTTCAACTTGTTCCTGGGAAAATGCACGTTGAGTTCTCAGTCCCAAAGACCAAAGGGACCGTAAAAGACTTTCATCAGCAACAGAAGCAAAAGCAAACCACTGTCATGGTATCCAGCAGAGCAAACGGCATGGGTGACTGGCATACTGTATGTGTGAAGATAGCACTGAGATGGAGGAAAATATTGGAATTGTACAGAAACATACAGTATTTTACCATCACGGTGAAGTCTTTCATGGGAAGTTCATAGTCATGAAATTTTACTACTATTTTTTACTACTACTATATTTCAGGGAAGTCGTGGCCTAATGGTTAGAGAGTCTGACTCTTATCCCAAAGGTTGCAAGTATGAGTCTCGGGCTGGCAGGTATTGTAGGTGAAGAATGTACAGCACTCTCTCCACCCTCAATACGGCAAAAAGACGGCTATCAATTGATTTCTCCAGTGGTGTAGATGGTAAAGCACATACTGTACCACTGTCTTTTTGATGTAGTCAACCTGGATTTGAGCCTACCTTTTGGGGAAGTCGTGACCTAATGGATAGTCTATGAAACCTGAAGGTCGCCGGTTCGAGTCTCGGGTCCAGCAAGGATTGTAGGTGGGGGGTGAATATCCAGTGTTCTCTCCACCTTCAATACCTCGACTGAGGGGAGACCCTTGAGCAAGGCACCACACCCTCAACTGCTCCCCGGGCGCCATGTATTCATGGTGTGTATGTGTGTGTGTGTGTGTGCGTGCGTGTGTGTGTGTGTGTGTGTGTGCGTGTGTTTGTTCACTACTCACTGCTGTGTGCATGCTCTTGGATGGGTTAAATGTTAAATTCTTTTCTTTTCTTTTCTTTTCTTTTCTTTCCTTTTTTCAACTTTTTTCCTCCATTTACAAATCTCATATCACATCCGAACAGCATTTTTTTTCAATAAAAATTAAGTAAATAATCAAAAAGTTAAAAATAAAAGTGTAGGGAGGGCTTTATTGTCATAATAAGTTATATCCATTTAATAATTTGAATTGAAATTATAATTTACACTCTCTATGCTTATTTACGCTTTTGGCAGATAGCCGCTGTCAAAAAGAAATGTGCGGAATCGGATTTGATTCAAGCCATACTCAAACTCACGTCGCCTGGCTACACATCACCAAATGTGTCAAGTGGGAGACTGTTTACTACCCATCATAACTTTATCTGCAACTTTCTGTGCAGTTTTAATTCCTGTATGTGCTAAAGGCTTGTAGCTTGCTATATTCAAATGTGAAAGTTTTTTATTTATGTCTGGGACAAGGAGATGCCCTCCCCCCCAGTCAATTATATTATATTTTTATAGTCCTCTACTATTTGTCCTGTTAGGAGGATTATTAGCCTCACCATTTATTTGACCCATAAATATACCAAGCTGAGTAAATCCTTTAGGACGACAAGTATGAAGCATCTATCAATCACTTTCTCAGGAGTTGCCACTCATACCCGCTGCTCTCTGCTGAAGCCAATTTGTGCCTGTGTATATTGGATCGATCCCTTCTGCCTGTGGGTCATATTCAATCACAAAGACTTTTAGCGTTTGAATCAAGTTCTCTGAGTCTGGGGGTCATCAGTGGGTTTGAGCTCAAAGGGCAGATAAAACAGATGCAACAGTCATTCCTTGATGGAAACCTTTTCCCAAACACCAAAGAGACCGGTTGTAGATCACATGGTTCACAAGATATAAACATGTTGAGTCCTTTGTGGTCTATTGTCCACAAATACTGTCAGATTCTGAAATCATCCATTTTAGCTTTAAATGTGATATTTGTGATATGTAATTTATTGTTTTATCACCAAATTATTGACAACACAAATAACCCAAGAAATATAATATGCATAGACAGTATTCTGGGTTACTGCGGTGTTGTGGTTTCTAAGGTGTTTCAGTCATGTTGCTATGGTGTTACTACAGTAGGTGGTTGTCTTGCTCCAGTGTGGTTGCTTTGGTGTTCTGGTTGCTGTGGTGTTGTTAGGGTGTAATGGTTTCTAAGGTGTTTCAGTCATGTTGCTATGGTGTTATAGGTGGTTGTCTTGTTCCAGTGTGGTTGTGTTGGTGTTCTGGTTACCGTGGTGTTGTTAGTGTGTAGTGGTTAAGGTGTTGCTAGTTTGTTATTAAGGTTTAGGGTGTTGCTAGACAGGTGCTACTGTGTCAGTGGTTTCTGCTAGCTTGTTCTAGGTGGATTCTTGTATTGACAGGCTAAGAGGATGTTACTAAGTGGTTGTTAGGATTTTGCTAGATGGTCGCTTGGTTGTTCTGGGTGGTTTCTATGGTGTTACTAGAGTGTTGTAGCACAATTACTAAGGTGTTGCTAGATGATTTCTTTGGTTTTGCTAAGTGGAAACTAGATTTTTTAGATGGTTGCTAGCTTGTTATGCTGTGGCTACATTGTTGCAAGGGTATTGCGACAATGTTAACATGGTGTTGCTAGGTGGTTTCTGGGGTGCTCTGGCTGATTTATATGGTGTTGCTAGGGAGTTGCTAGACAGTTTCTATGTTGTTTCTAGCTTGTTCTGGTTACTATGGTGCCATTAGATGGTTGGTTTCCATGATATTGCTACGTGTCTGCTAGGTGTTTTCTATGGTGTTGTTAGGTGATTACTGTGGCTAGTGCAACTATGGTGTTACTGGTTGTTTGTTAGTGTTGCCTAATGGTTTGCTGTCTCCTTCTCTGTGTTGGTAGGGAGTTGCAAGGCAAGTTTTATTATGATGCTAGGTGGATACTTGAGTGATACTAGGATATACTAGAGGGTTTTCCAGGGTGTTGCAAGGTGTTATTGTGGTGTTGCTATATGGTTTCCAGGGTCTTGTTAGGCGGTTACTGTGGAGTTGCTATGTGGTTTATAGCTGTCATGTCTGTGTTTAGTTTAGTTCTTGTTTATTTTTCATGCATTTTATTTTGAAATTAGATATGTTTCCTTGTTTCATGCCATGTGTGTACGTTTTCCCCTCATGCAATACTGCAAGTTATTTTTTTAGTAGTTCTGTCTGTTCATTGGATGCTTTTGTGATATGACCCTCATAGTCTGGAATTATGGCCCTGTGTTTGCCTTGTATTGTAATATGTCATGCCATTTACATGTTTCACATGCAATGTTGGGAAGGTTACTTTGTAAAAGTAATAGGTTACATGTTACAAGTTACCCTAATTAAAATGCAATTAGTAGTGTAACTATATTAATTACGTTATTAAATATAACTAATTACATTTTGATTACTTTTTGACACTTTTCAAAATTTCAAATGTTTTCGACTTTTCATAATTTTAAAACATTTAAACCAAGCAGGGTTAACCTTACAGTAGTACTCAGTACTGATTACTGTCAGACTTCTACAAAACACTATATTAAAAAAAATCATTTTAAAGCAAAGCCACCACAAAATCAAGCTTTAGCACCCCTTCTTCCTTTGAGATTGTTCTGAGGTTAAATATAGATTTAGTTTATAAGATATAGTTTAATAGTTATTATACTGTTTTTGAAATCACATATTTGCATAGCTATGACAGAAAACATTGGCATCTAACAGTACCTTGAAAAAAAAGCATAGAAATAAACCTAAATAGGAAATAACAGTTACTGAATAAGCATGTGTCCTATTTTATGTCCTAAACTCATGAGACATTGTTGTCTAATATTTTGACATCTTTATGGCTGAAAGCAAAATATCCATCCCCAAGTCTGCATCATATTAGGATGCCTAGATATTGCTTTGGTCCTTCTCTCAAGATATGTTTATATTTTTATGTTTTGTTTTACTGCCCACCAGATGAAAAACTTACATTAATATCACACCTGCAGTATCACCCAACCATATTATTCATGTACACACAGTAGCACAAACAATCCCAGATGAGTTGCATGCCAAATTATAATTCTTCAGGTTAGGGGATTTGTAAATTATAGCCCTAAGTATGAGCAATAACAATAGTGAAGTTTGCCTTAGCAATCGCTACTAATTATTTCTGGTAACAGCAGGTCTCTCAACCGTAGTAAGTCACTGTTCTCTGGAAGTTCAGCTCAATCATGTGGCAACTCGTGGTGAAATTGCTCTCTCTCTCTTCACAGGTGCTGGACCAGGAACCAATTATCTGGAGATGTGTCTTGGGTCCCAAAATATCATTGTCAGGCTGCCACACGCCAAGAGATAAAAGAGAATGAATGGAGTCAAATCCCAAAGTGACATGACAGACTGCCTTCTTTTTCCAATCTCTTCCAAAAAGGAACCGATGTAAGGCTGCGTATATTTTCACAATATCATATATTTCACATTTCATGAGACCCCTAATGTACTAACTAACTAAATAAATAAATAAATAAGTTGTATCCCTCATTTTTCTTAGCAAAAAAGCATAGTTACAGCAATGCAATACTGTGTGAATAAAAGATGTACTACTTTAAAGGTATAGCTACAATAACATTATATGCTGGCATGAGACTAGTGTGAAAGAATCACTGGCTGGTCTTGTCTTTCTAACAGGGTTCTAGTTATTTTTGACCAAAACATTTGTATGACTTTTCTATGACCTTTCCAGTTATTTGTCAGTACTTGATAAGGTTTTTGTCCCACTTAATATTATTTGGCCTTAAAGGGATAGTTCACCCAAAAATGAAAATAATGTCATTAATAACTCACCCTCATGTCGTTCCAAACCAGTAAGACCTCCATTTATCTTCGGAACACAGTTTAAGATATTTTAGATTTAGTCCGAGAGCTCTCAGTCCATCCATTGAAACTGTGTGTACGGTATACTGTCCATATCCAGAAAGGTAAGAAAATCATCATCAAAGTACTCCATGTGACATCAGAGGGTCAGTTAGATTGTTTTGAAGCATCGAAAATACATTTTAGTCTAAAAATAGCAAAAACTACAACTTTATTCAGCATTGTCTTCTTTTCCGTGTCTGTTGTAAGACACTTCAAAACAAAGCAGTTTGTCATATCCTGTTCACGAACAAATCATTCGATGTAACCGGATCTTTTTGAACCAGTTCACCAAATCGAACTGAAACGGTTCACGTCTCCAATACGAATTAATCCGCAAATTACTTAAGCTGTTAACTTGTTTAATGTGGCTGACACTCCCTCTTAGTTAAAACAAACCAATATCCCAGAGTAATTCATGTACTCAAACAGTACACTGACTGAACTGCTGGAAAGAGAGAGATGAACACTGAGCCGAGCCAGATAATGACTTGTTCACGAGTCCCCCATCCCCTCCAAAACAATCTAGGAGGGCAGGGGAGCGGAGGTTCATGAACTTGGTTCATGAAGATCATTGGTGACTTGACTTGGCTCATGAAGATCATTGGTGACTTGACTTGACTCACGGAGGTTAATGGTGACTTGACTTGGCTCGTGAAGATCGTTGGTGACTTGACTTGGTTCGTGAAGATCATTGGTGAATTGACTTGGCTCATGAAGATCATTGGTGATTTGACTTGACTCACGGAGGTTAATGGTGACTTGACTTGACTCACGGAGGTTAATGGTGACTTGACTTGGCTCTTGAAGATCGTTGGTGACTTGACTTGGTTCGTGAAGATCATTGGTGAATTGACTTGGCTCATGAAGATCAACTGTGATTTGACTTAGCTCATGAAGATCATTGGTGACTTGACTTGGCTCATGAAGATCATTGGTGACTTGACTTGGCTCATGAAGATCATTAGTGAATTGACTTGGTTCATGAAGATCATTGGTGACTTGACTTGGCTCATGAAGATCAACAGTGACTTGACTTTGCTCATGAAGATCATTGGTGACTTGACTTGGCTCATGAAGATCATTGGTGACTTGACTTGGCTCATGAAGATCATTGGTGACTTGACTTAACTCATGGAGGTTAATGGTGACTTGACTTGGCTCATGAAGATCATTGGTGAATTGACTTGGTTCATGAAGATCATTGGTGAATTGACTTGGTTCATGAAGATCATTGGTGACTTGACTTGGCTCATGAAGGTCATTGGTGACTTGACTTGACTCATGAAGATCATTGGTGACTTGACTTGACTCACGGAGGTTAATGGTGACTTGACTTGGCTCGTGAAGATCGTTGGTGACTTGACTTGGTTCGTGAAGATCATTGGTGAATTGACTTGGCTCATGAAGATCATTGGTGATTTGACTTGACTCACGGAGGTTAATGGTGACTTGACTTGACTCACGGAGGTTAATGGTGACTTGACTTGGCTCTTGAAGATCGTTGGTGACTTGACTTGGTTCGTGAAGATCATTGGTGAATTGACTTGGCTCATGAAGATCAACTGTGATTTGACTTAGCTCATGAAGATCATTGGTGACTTGACTTGGCTCATGAAGATCATTGGTGACTTGACTTGGCTCATGAAGATCATTAGTGAATTGACTTGGTTCATGAAGATCATTGGTGACTTGACTTGGCTCATGAAGATCAACAGTGACTTGACTTTGCTCATGAAGATCATTGGTGACTTGACTTGGCTCATGAAGATCATTGGTGACTTGACTTGGCTCATGAAGATCATTGGTGACTTGACTTAACTCATGGAGGTTAATGGTGACTTGACTTGGCTCATGAAGATCATTGGTGAATTGACTTGGTTCATGAAGATCATTGGTGAATTGACTTGGTTCATGAAGATCATTGGTGACTTGACTTGGCTCATGAAGGTCATTGGTGACTTGACTTGACTCAAGGAGGTTAATGGTGACTTGACTTGGCTCGTGAAGATCGTTGGTGACTTGACTTGGTTCGTGAAGATCATTGGTGACTTGACTTTGCTCATGAAGATCAACTGTGACTTGACTTGGCTCATGAAGATTGTTGGTGACTTGACTTAACTCACGGAGGTTAATGGTGGCTTGACTTGGCTCGTAAAGATCGTTGGTGACTTGACTTGGCTCATGAAGATCATTGGTGACTGGGCTGTAGCTGTAGCGGCCATCTTGTGAAGCGGAGCTGGGGTTTCAACACTGTCCTCTCCCTCACCCAACGTGAATGAAGAGCCACACAACAAAAGAGCGTATTCTATGAGATCCCTTAGGCGGCCATTAAATTCCCCTCCAGGTAACCATGATTTAATAGGTTCATTGAGTCCAAACCGAAACAAGTCCTTAAACAAAGTTTCATCATTTAAAGGAACTTGATACACTAACTCACATAATTGTTGAACATAGTCCTCAATAGATTGATTTCCTTGTCGTAGGTTTAACAGCTGGTCGAACGGATCCATGGTTAGGCTGATCTGGAAACTGGAACTGATACCTCTGTGACAAGGGGATACTGGGCTTCTGGATCCTGGTGTGGTGAAGTCTTCTGTTACGAAGTGAGAGTCTGAAGCATTCGGATCCATGTACAGCATTTATTAAACAGAATGGTCAGACAGGCAGAGATCAGGAATGGCGTCAGGTGTGTCAGGGATAACCAGAATCGTAACCAGAAAAAAAGTAGAGATTGGGACAGGCAGCAGAGAATCAGAGTCGGAATACACAGTCCAAAGGTCAAACACAGGAATAACAAACATGGGGAAAAAAGCTCAGAAATGTCAGACTGGCTAAACAAGACTTCGCAGTGAGTGAGGGTGATTGTGGTGCTTATATGTGTGTGTAAATGAGGTGCAGGTGTGGCAAGGAAATTGGCTGCTGAATGAGGTGCAGGTGTGGCAAGGTGATTGTGTTGCAGAGACTCATGGGAGATGTAGTTCAGGTGTGGTGCAACAGTATGAGAGGTGCTAGTGTCCAAGTTATGATATGGTGACATCCGGTGGTTGATAGGTGGAATGGTCCTGAGTGGAGTGCCCTCTACTGAAGTTTGAGGGTACTCCAGCTAATGATCGTGACAACATGCAATTGCATCTGTAATTAATTTCTGTAATTATATTTTTTAATTACACTGTTGCACCTTCTTTTACACCTTAACCCACCCTTAAACCTACCCCCAAACATTAAACGTATCCCACCTCAATAACAGCAAAAGTGTTTTGCAATACAATATGAACACAATAAGTACATTGTACTTATTTTTTGTAAGCACATAGTAGATAAGGCCACCCAATATAAGAATAGTTTTGATTTGTTCAGGAGTTGTTATGTGAATTTACCTGATTGACACTTAATCCTACAGGATAATTTATAGTGGATAAAATATTTTCATGCAGAGCAAAACAAAAAGGGGAAAAAAGTGTATTTGCTATAGAAATTGAAATAATACATTGTAAAAATCTCTGATATTTCCAGATTTTCCAGTTGTAACTAATCACCACTGTCAGCCAGAAAAATAATAATAATAATAATAAAAATAAATAATCCTTTATAATCCATCAACGGCTATGTTTATCATGCTTTACCTACTGTGCTGTGATATTAACTTAAATAAATAAATAAATAAATAAAAATCCAGAAGCAATGAGTCAAAATAAATGTCCAGAATCCAGAACTTCCCTTCAAAACCAGGTCATAAATGAGTCATATGTTGTGAGCTGATAAGACATATTTATTCATTCTGAGGTGATATTACTCTTACAGCATTGCAATGGGAGCAGGTATTTTCACGTCAGAGCCTGACAGCTCGCATTAGTGTCACAAACGTGCAAAAAAGAAGGCGCAGGACTGCTTCACAGGCCATTAGAGAAATCAATCGAAGGGAGATCAGCCTTTCCTGACTCCCTCCAGATCTTAAGAACTGACTGATAGGTTTGATGATCTGAGGTCACGTTTGAAAAACCTGTAATACGCTTTGAAGAAATGTAATTGCATATTGAAACATGGATGCTGTCCCATCATGCTTTGCATCTTCTCTCATGAAGGTAAAGTCTCCAGTGGCAGAAATAAGATGTTAAGACATTGTTTCCAGCGTGATTGTTGTCCTGAGATTGAATTAGAGCTATAAAATAAAATCAATATTGTTCCATCCATTTGAGAAAAGCTATAATGACTTGAAGCCGATTACCCTTAATCATTTTCCAATGTTGAGCGGCTGATATTTCATTGAAAAATAACAAGGAATGGGTGCGAATCAGATGAGATATAAAGTAGATTAAACTCTCCCCTTTGACTGTTTATTTATTGGTCATGCTTACCCATCTTAATGGAATTGTGAGTCAATGTGGTTGTGAACTGAATGAATACTGCAGCCTGATGCTGATCAAAATGCTTTTAATCCAAAATAGAAAAATACAACAAGACTGTGCAAATATGTGTGATATGGTGACATCACTGACTGCAGGTTCTCCTCCAGCCCACTAGAGGGAACTATCACCTGGATATTTGAGCTACCTATGCATTTAGTTTGCATTTTGGTTATGGATCTTTTGTCTGTTATTCTGGATTTGTTTGCTTATTTATTCTTAAATCAAGACAAAATGACTTTGGACACTGACATGAATATGACGACAAGCTTCCTGGCGCCTTTAAAAAAAAAAAAAAAAAAAAAAACCTTTTACCAATTATTAACAAATACTATTTCTCCAAGCTAAAACTTAAACTTACACAGCAAAATGCGAAACATTTTAGCATGAGCTTACATTTATGGTATGCCATAATTACATGCATGTGAAAATATGTAAACGGGACAAAAAATGTAGTTTGACCATCTGAAATTATGAATATATGAATATTCTTTTGGGTTTTATTCTCTAACTAGCATATTTAATATGGATTCTAAACCTCCAGCAGCATTTTCATTACAGAGACAATCAGTATTTTTGTTTATGTAAAATTGACGTTGTTTTGCAAATGTGTTGTGTTAAACTTGGGCATAACAACATTATCATTTTCATAATAGATACATTTCTTTTGCTGCTATGTAGCACACTTCTTTTTTCCAGTCGATGATGGCAAAAGTAATCGTGAAATTATAAATGATATAATTATTATTATATAATATACAATTCCCTCCCCCCATGAATTGCATTAAACAAAATTCTTGAACGTCTTTTAATGACCTTTATTAACTTTGGCCAAAAATAGATCTACAGTACCTAAAAACAGCTCATTTTAGTATAACCACAATGAAATATTTCTATAAAACATTCTTTCTATCACACTGGCAAGTTAATCACATTTAATATCACTTGAATTTGAATGAAAAGCAAATACTTCTTTAATAGTCCTTTTCAAGTTCTTCAGAGGGTTAAATTGTTAACACTTTTTAATTTCTCAAGAGCACACTTCAGGATGTCATTATAACTCTTCTTTGACTGTCCTTGGCACTTTCTCACTTCCTTTTGTCGCCTGAAAGCTTTTCACCACCACCACAGACCGCCCTTCACCTCCTCTCACAAACCAACACTGATTACCATCAGCCGAGAGCTTTTATCACAGGTTAAAAGTTTCAAGGAACTTTTCCCCAGTCTGTCTGACGATGACTGCACTCGTGAAGCTTTTATTACCCCAGTGTTATTCTGGGCCTGCTTTCACGGGCTTGCTGACAATGTTATTGTCCTGACACCTGATAGATCAAAACAAGTCCGGGGTGGAGAGTGACGGGCTTCAGTGAAAGCTCAGCCTTTTAACCTGTACACAATAAAGCAAGGCGTCTCGACTCAGAGCGCCTCTGCGGAGTCCGCATGGAGTGATTTGCTCAGTCGTCCGTCACTGTCACTCTGCTCTGCTGCGGCGGCATCACTGTTTGTGCTCGTAAATACCTCAATCACAACAGACCCTGTCCTCGAGAACCATTCCTCACTTTCCTTCTCATTTTCTTTCCCCGTTCTTGTCACTCTCTTCTTTTCTCAAATTATCATGCTACACTAAGTAGTTTCAATGTCATGATCTCATGAAATACCTTTAACCCCTTTCATTGTTTGGAAATATGCCTCTTAAGCTCACTAAGCCTGGATTCATTTGAAATAAAAAACAATAAAACTGTAATAATGTGAAATATTATGTAAATTACTCAATTAACTATTTGAAAATATTTTATTAATTAAAAAAATAATAATAAAAGTGCTGATTTGCTGCTCAAGAAACATTTCTTATTATTATCAACGTTATTATTATTATTTTTTAAAAATATTTATGTATTAATAAAAAAAAAAATATGCCATCATTTTTTTACAGGAGTGTCGAACAGAAAATTTGGAAGAAATACACACACAAACACACGTGCGTGCACACACACACAAACACACGTGCGTGCACACACACACACACACACACACACACACACACACTACTAATCACTAAAAGTAGAATGTCCGGTGAAATTTCAGAATGCTCTTAAAATGCACTATAACCTTTACAGGTAAAGTTAATTTGACCTTCTCTAAACTGTTGAATGCACTTGTCCAACTGTTAAATGTTTTAGTACTTATTCCATACCATACTTTTCTTGAACGCGGTGATTAACCGAAAAAATCACAACAAGTGACTGATTCATGAATTGACCACTAAATGTTCTGGTTCAATGACAATTTGTATTTAAACAGTCCTCTTCATCATGCTGTTCACATTCTGACATCATGAGACCAACACGAAACCTAACAATTTATCAACAGCACCTGGCCATTGCAAGGCTTCAAATGAGATGTTCTCAGAAGGAAGTGCCCACTGAGCTTAATGTGTCACAGTGTCATCAGCAGGTTGCAACAGAGACACAGAGAGACTGGAAGAGTCACAGAAAGGCATAGAAGTGGATGTCCTTTGTCCACATCCCATGCTGATGACCACTTCATTGTGAACAGTGCCCTGTGGAACCAGATTATGAATGCCACTCAACTCCAGGCACGTTTATGTGAAGTGAGAGGCACCCGAGTGTCAGACCATTCAAAACCATTTACTTCAGCATGGTCTGTGTGCTAGATGACCTGCAAGGGTACCTAACCACACTACCAGGCACAGGCGTGCATCATTGTCAGGGAGCATTTGCGCTGGACGAGGAACCAGTATGCCTCGGTAATGTTCTCTGATTGAAGTCAATTCACACTGAGCAGGAATTATGGCCGCCAAAGCTGTTGGAGGCATGAAGGCGAATTCTAGCCACTGTTGTCTGGAGTTACAGTCTGGGCAGGTGTGTCTAGTCAATACAGAACTGCCCTGGACCTTCTGAATGGAACTGTGACATGCAAAAACTACCAGACTAACATCATCAATCCAGTCATCGTGCCTCAACACAGGTATGATTTCATCTTCATAGACAGCAATGCCCCAGCTCATCGAGATCGCATCATCAGGGTACGGCTGCTGGAGGCTGGAGTACTTCAGAGTGAGTGGCCTGCACCTCCAAGACCTGAATCCCATAGAAAACCTATGGGATCAGCGGAATCATTGTGTAGAGGGTCATAACCATGCTCCCCAGAACCTCAATGACCTAAGGGCATATATATGTACTGTATTTGTGTCTTTGCTTGTGTGTGTGCGCGCGTGCATGAAATAATACAATAACAGATTTTCAATTAGATAAATTATTACATCAAATAATGATCTAAATCAAATAATCAAATAATAATTTTATCAAACATCATTATTATTGTAGTAATTTCACCCCACCAGGGACATGTAATTGTCTACTTTTCAGTTTGTGTTAATTTAGTTGTAAAGTAGTTTTATTTTTATCTTTAAATTTCTTAAGACAAAATTATTATCTAATTATAGCTATGAAATATTATATTTGAAAGCCATCATTTATACCTAAATTGATTTTAAAGATCTGTCTTTTGTTTATTACTTATAAGTAATAATAACAGAACATGACCACATCTATATATATATATATATATATATATATATATATATATATATATATATATATATATATATATATATATATATATATATATATATATATATATATATTTTTTTTTTTTGTTATCTTACATAAAGATTTTAGGGCATAACTACCCTTCCAACTACCCCTTCAGATTTTATTTAAGCTCAAATTCTCGTTTTTACTGTAACAAACCATTAACTATGACATTTGCCTCAACAATCTCCTAATTTGCTGCTTATTAATAGTTAGTAAGGTTGTTGTTAACTCAAGGTATTGGGTTGGATTAGGGATGTAGAATATGGTCATGCAGAATACATGTTTTATAAGTACTAACAGTAAATATGTTATTAACAGTCATGCTAATAAGGAACTAGTTAATAGTGAGAATTGATCTCTATACTAAAGTGTTTCCAAACCTTTCAATACATTAAATAAACCACATTCGTTCCTTCAGCAACCCTTATCCTTTAAAACAGTCTTGGGTGATTTGGGGAATCTGACTGTAACGTTCAAACGGCCTTGTCTCTTCCTTCAGCACCTGTTGCGTCCTTTCACTTATATCTTTCTCGCTAATAAATTCTTACCGTGGGCTTCACAGACTGCAGTTCAGCCATTCGAGACAGACAGAACAGTTCTGTTTTACAGTATCGGCAGCACATTCCCACCCAGCCCACGTGTCTGAGATGAAGCTTTACATCTCCCTAAAGGTCAGAGCTACTGGAGACTGGATCAATGAGTTTGAACCTCCAGCACAGGTCTCAACCTCACATGTGAAGCTTGAGTCACTTTGGTAGTGATTATGCAGAGCTCTTTGACGACCTCGTTGTTCAAGTCTTCACTGCAACAGGAATAACTACATGCATTGAATAAGAAGTCGATCCGTCTGTTCAGCCAATGGCTCAGCATGCCGCTATTAATTATGGGAGAGTCACCACCAACTCCTGAAAAATGAAGAAAAAAAGAGCTATTCTTTGTGCTTTTATAGTTGCGATGACACACACATCTTTTCTACCACATTTTGACATAAGTCTAAAGTCAAAAAAAAAAAAAAAAAAAACCTAGGGCAAGAACTTGTTTCTGTTCATCGGTTGATGATTGGATTTTCAAATATGGGCATTTCACTCTGAAATGGGAAGCGAATGAATGTCGGTTTTAAACAACTAAAATATTGGTCCCTTTCAGATGCTCAGCTGTCAGAAAGAGCCTGTCCTCCAACAAAAAACGACCACATAGGTCGAAAACGACCACACCTTATTACGACCTATATTTACGTTTTAAAGTTAAGCGCCCTCTATCGGGCATATAAATAATGACAGTATCGCGTTGCGTCTGTCGTCATGAAATGACATAGAATGTCATTACCAATCAAAACGCATGTTTATTTAAATTAAATATGTGGACTTTTTACACCAAACTCACAGTAAGTCATACATATTTTACTAGGTGGCTTATTCGTTCGAATGACCACACCTAACCCCAACCCTAAACCTAACTCTTCCAGAAATCATGCTAAATTATGATTTATTGAGCATATACATTTTCGTGCACGTCCGTTCTCTGGGTTCGAAGCCATGATAGCATGATTACATAACAAGGTATAATGCAATAATCTACCAACTGAGCTACACGAAACGCAAATCAGAGTGCAAATAAAAGAGTACAAAACATTAATATGAAAATGACCTTTTGCCGATATAGGGGCGCAATTGCAAAATACTCTCTGTTGGGTCATATTTCAGGGATTTGGACAAACGACCTATACGAGCATATTGGTTGGAGGACAGGTTGGTCAGAAACCAGCCTGGTCTTATTGTTTATGTGTAGAGTATTTTTTGCAGTATTAGTAGAGTAATTTTTGCTAAAGTATACCATTATCTAGATATTGATGATTCACTAATCCCCTTCATAACTCTAAAATAATTATTTAAAAAACAATAAATAACTTCTCACTATGAACTAACTATTAGCTATGACTTTTGTCAATAATCTCCTTTGTCAATAATCTCCTAATTTTCTGCTTATTAATAGTTAGTAAGACAATTATTATGTTTAGGTAATGTTAGGTATCTAAAATATGGTCTTGCATAATAAGACATTAATATGTGCTTGATAAGTACCTGTTTAATGCTGTTAAGCTATTTTGACTTAACACTTCTTGAAACGGCAAATTTAGCTTTTTTAACAAATTAAATGAGCCAACCGCATTAAATAGCTGCAACTGAAAATAAAATCTCACTGATCAGAAATTCACTGAAATCAACTGTTTAATCGCATGAATTAAATATAGAGTCAATTATTCATACACATTTATTTGTCGTAAATTTTAAATTTAGATGATGCCAGTACTTCCCTATTGTATGTTTTATTGAACATTATTGCACATTCTGTAAAAAAAAAAAAAAAAATAGAACCAAATTTAACATGAGAAAATGTAGGGAAATTAATAAAATAACACTCTAGTAAAAGAAAGAGGTTTAAGATTATAATTCCAGCACTTGTAAAAAAAAAAAAAAACACTATTAAATGTGACATTTAAGTAATGTATTTTGCTTGGGGGGGGCGTAATCAAAGGTCAGCAGCAAAACATTAGTAAATAACATGAGATAAGATTATACCTTGTATTTTGATCATTTAATATATAATCTAACTTGAACAGTCTTGAATAAAGTTCACTGTTTGAAATTCCCTGTGCAAATGTGACAGGTTAGTGTCACCCAAATGAATCACCGAACCCAGCTCTTTGACTCACAAATGTTGCTTTTGCTCTTATTAAAAGGAACTATGTGAGTTAAATGTAAATGAAAAGTATGGAAACATGTAAAAGATAGAATTCCATTTTAGAATTAAATGCAATATGTATAATATAGCTTTTACTGAGTGGCACATTTCATTGCTAGATGAAGAAAAAAAAAACATTAGCATACTCACTCATGAAAAAAACAAAAACAACAACCTTGTCATATGCAGTTCAATCAGTAAATCTCAGAATAAGTGTGTTTTTGTTCTTTTTGGATTTATTATTGACCTCATAGCATGTCAGGTTATTGTTGTTGGTTTAATACATTTTGTTACCATGGCGATCAGAGTGCTATTGTGCTCACAATAGCAGTGAGTGGATGAGGGTGGAGTGGGATTCAGTTAGCGTGATAGTGTTGGAGTAATTACTCTAATTATATGACCAGCAATGTTGCTGCTGCAAAACAAAGATAATCAGTCCCCTTCTTTTTCAGCTTCGTACACAAATCACGAAAAGAATAGCTACTGCACAGCGATACTATCTAATCTCTTGTAAAGAAGTGCGATTATCTTGTTGTATAAGTCTCTTTTTCAGCTCTGAGCACTTTGGAGCTTTTTCTGGAAAATCTTTCTGTGACGGAAAGAGAAATGAGAAAGTGGTGTGTAGGAAGGTGAGAGGCTGTATAGTTTGCATTGACTTCCACTTGCCTCAAGGCTGCATGTTTATTTATCTAATCATTTATTTTAGGTGGAAGCACTAGTGCCAGTAGGCTAACAAAACATCACTAATTAAAATGATCATACAGAAGAATATGGCTGAAATCGTTATACTGGTATATTATACTAATTTCTTACACATTCTGCAGTAGTGAGGCTTGCAACAAAGTGGTAAATCAATTTAATCTGCTTCAAATTATAGCATTTCAGCATTTGCCACCTTTTGGCATGTATAGTGCATCAACTTGATCATGTATGCTCTGCATCTAAACATGCATTGACATTACCATTGTTTAGTGAATCTTTGCGAGTGAAATCCACTTAAAATGTCTTGTCAAACCAAAAAAGTAAATTAAACCCAAAATCGTACTGCTTCCAACCACAGGTAATTCCAACGATGCAACTTTGCAATGTGATTGGAACTATGAGCTATGCTGATAACCTGATAATGACAGAACTTGCAACCGTAACTAATTAATGATGATTTTGAGAAACGCGCCCCTGTACGACATTTAAAACTCACGCAAATTAACACAGAAATGTTGAAGCATTTGAGGTCTGATAATAAATGCTGTAAATGTTATTTGCTGCAATGTTGGTATAGCCAGCATGCACAGATATTCTAAGGGAAAGAGCACCAAGAACAATAATTACTTTCAGTTATTTTCACTCAGAGAACATTAAAAATAGGCTTTTTTTTCATCCCTTTAACACTGTATAAGAAGCCCTTTTATATTGCATTGGGTTCATATAAAATTTTCTGTGTGTAATATACGCGGATGATTAGTTGATCTCATTTTGTTTTAAGGTGCTACGAGGTGCAAGATAACATATTTAGCAGATATTCTGCTGAACCTTTGAGAAAATCGCCCATGTTTAATGACCTTCTACAGCTAAATGCAGCTGAATTTAACTTCATAGAAATGAAACATTGTAGTTAAACATTAGACGTACATGATTTCACAGTGTCCACAAGACACGCTTCATTCAGTCCCTCATCTGTTTCATTTGTATCTGTACTTGACCTGGCAGTGTCTCCAGTCTGTGATTTTTCAGACTAAAGCCCAAGCTGATGATGAGGAGAGCACTCTGGCCGCTCACTCTAGGAAGATAATTAATATTCAAAAGACCAGATAAAGACTAACGCTTTCTTCTTGATCACAGCACAAAAGCCAGCCAACATCAACTCAAACCAGTGGGGGAAAAAAAGCTTTATTATACAGTGATGTGAATGTTGAATACAGTACAGAGCTGCTAAAATAAAACTCTTACTGCTGGTTGTGGGTGAAAACACATTTCTGCATATGGCTGACTTGATGCTGGTTACAGCTTCATCTGGGTCAATTAAGAATATATTTATTTATATTTATAGTTTCCTAAAAATCTTATGAAATAGCGACCCGGCTCACAGTCAAACACAGTGTCTTTCTAGATCAGAGCTAAACTGGGAACCTTGGATTTAGTTCATTTCCATTTGAATAACAATATGAACAGCAGACAGCAAATTGCCAAAGAAAGTATTTTACTGCAACCGTGAAACCGCTTGCTTCTAGAGTTGATAACCTGCATTAAAATTCATTACTGGCCTATGACAACTGAGAGCGGAGAAATAAATTAAACACATTTCTTTGTATTCCTTTCTGCTGGCCTTTGACAGGTGAAGCAAATAATAGGTATATGGGACATGAGATTTTAAGTGCAATACGTAAGTGTGAAAGTTTTTGGACATTTGAGTGTCACTTTGAAATATATGCATTGGATTTCTGAACAGCTTGATTATTTTTTTCATTAACTATGAACATGATTCACTATCAATGTCACATCCCTGGACTCAGTATGTTGTGTTTTCCTTCCACACGTGTTCTGTGTCCCTTTTAATTAGTTATTCTATGCACCTGGGTTTCCCCTATTAAGTGTGTAAAAGCCCCAGTCCGTTCTGTTAGTGTTTGTCGGTTCTTGATGTCTGAATGTCTTTTTTTTTTTAAGAATATGGAATATGGTTTGTGCATAGGATATTTTCTTTAAAATAATGTTACATGGTTTGATATTTTGTTGTTAAGTATGGCTTCAAGGTTGCATTAAATTGTTATCTGCCATCATCAAGTGATGTTTTATGGCCTATGTAGGTTGCTGAGGTGTCAAATTTCAGGACTTGAGGTGTGAAATACCTTTTTAATGCAACTACTAGTAGTGACACAGCCATGAACTAGGAAGAGGAGGGACTACTCTATTCTAGAGAGAACTGATTATACAAAAGGGTAATTTGTCATCCTAAATAAAATTATAAATGTTAATAATTAACAAACTATAAAAAAAATAATAATACATTTGTACGGTATATATGTATACTTTAACTCTCTTTGCATGCATTATGAAATTGCATTTTTGCATTGTCACTTTTATTACATAATACGGACTGCTTATTAGCTATTTCCTATTACTGTAGCTTCTAGGTAACAAATGCAGTTCCTTATAACATTAACGAATAATGTTTACATACTAACAAATGTGAATTATACTGTATTTTTTAACTGACGAAAAATCTAGATTGTTTTTTTTTTTTGGACTGCAAATGTGCATCCTCCACATGGTTCACAATGAAAGAAAATAATTTAAAAATACAGGCAGGCTAAACATGTATTAGTTTATTCAAAATTATTTCCTTCATATGCATCATATCCTTGTTAGATTGAGAAAAAAGGTTTGGTACAATGACACAACATTGTGTAATAGAGATTTAAGAAGTACACCACCATATTAGTCCATAAAGTTTTTCACACCGAGTTCGAGTACACAAAACAAAGGAAAGTATTCCGAAAACCAAGATGGAAAGTATTTTGTGCAGACAGTACCAGGTATCATTTCCACAGATAGACTGGAACGTATTATGTGCGCCATTGTTTTTATTGAGTCATAGACAAACAGAAGTGTTAATAAACAATATATTTCCACTTACTGTACACCTACTGCTGATGTCCCAATAGCCATTTTGGATTCTGAAATAAGGAAAATCTATATATATATATATATATGTATTTTTTTTTTTTTTTTTTTTACCTGGTTATTAACACAAAGTAACCTCTGATGCGGTGAATGTGTGAGATGTGTGAGAATAAAAAAAGCGCAAAAATGACATGAAACTACTATAGGTGGGCTAAGTTAATCGGTTTTTCCTGCATGGAAGCAATATTATACAGTATCTGCTGCATCTTACCAATCAGATTCAGGTATTGCAGCGGGTTGTGTAAAAAAAAAAAAAAAAAAAAAAAAGAGAACCAGATATATTAAAAGGCAAACACAAATGTGCCAAATTCTGACATGTTCTTTGTCTGTGCACCTTTTATTAATAGTCAGATTATTCTAAATTAAAAATCACTTAGCCTTTGTTATGAATACAATAGAAATGTGCAATCCCAACTTGTATTGCTTAATCATTCAGTGTATTACCGCCTTTAGCTGCAGCGCAAAGCTGATTGATTTATTTGATTTCATTTAGAAGAAAATTGAGTTTTAAAACAGTAGAGTGGTGTGTTTTGCATGCAGTCACACGTTGTTCTCTGTAATTAAATTTGGTTCTTCCCTGGCTTGCACTGCATGTCTTATAACACCTTTGCCCAGTCAATATCTGTGTTTGCTTTCTTTAACACATTAAAGTATAATTATCTTTAGTACAAATTGTTATTGCCGTCTCTCTACTGCAAGCGATGAGACAAAGAAGGCTGAAGTGGAATGGTTGTAACGTCAGCATCACAACAGTGTGTGCATGAGTTTTATATGCAACCGGCTCCTATTTATTTTCTCCTAGCACTAAATCACACAGACTTCACCCAATCAGACGTGATAAAGATATTCATGGAACAGTGTGCATGACTGTCACACTGCAGAAAAAAAGCCCAGAAGAGCTGTGAAATGAGATCGAGAATAATCAGCCTAAGAGCTAGAAGAGTAATGCTGTAAAAGTGTGCCTTAGAATAAACAGACTCTTATTTCTTTTTGTTTTGAAGGTTGAATTGCATTCATGATTGAAGCATTTGAGAAGAAGAAAAAGAAAGGAAAATTATTTATTTACACAGATTAATACACAGATATTAATATTTACATACACTTTATTTGCATACATAAATAATACATTTGAAATGCACATTTCATTATATATACAAACAAACAAAAAAATAAGTTTAAATGTTACATACAATTACCTATCAATACTAAGATCAAGCTGGGATTTTGAAACTTGAATAAAAAAATTCTGCTTTATACTGGGACCAAATTAGGTCAAAAGGAAAAGCTAATTTATGTTAAATTGTCCATATGCATGCCCAATTCCATGTTTCCCAGAATTTAGTATGTATATGTCAAGCTAGAAAGCTGTGCTTCACATTACACAGTAAAATGAAAAGCTCCTGCAACACTGTTTATCTTTATAATGCATTGAATTTCTCCTTCACGCCTGAAACACATGATTTACGCATCACTTCCCTTTGAGATAACTGCAAATTAAAACGGCTCAGTTTCATTATCTTTATTGAACTATGTTCCCATTGCAGCTTGACGTCTCCCACATCCACACAGACTCCACTGAAGGGGACATTGGGATGGCACAAGCCTGATTAAAGCCAATGTAATTATGTCAGTCTTAAAATACTTTCTTCTATCCCTGCTTAATGTGCAAATACAGCTATAAGCAAAGCATAAGCATTCTATATGTAAAGGTCGATTTGCCCTGAAAAGTGTAAACACTTCTAAAGCTTTGCTCTGCACATTTTTAAAAACACTCTAAAAGTGCTCTTTTTTTGTCATTTACTTGAGTGACACCTCAAATAATGAAGCTTGTTGAGCAGAGGTGTGCTGTTACTTATAAGAAGAAAAAAAAACTAACACTATTTTAAGGTGACCTTGCTACACGTTACATGTACTTAGAATTATAATACAAATAAATTATGCATAATCACATGTAAGTAATATTAAGTCATACCATAACTGTTACCATAAGCACATGTAGTTACTTAAAGAGCCACACAGATGGGAAATCAAAAATTACCTGAATTACAGTGTATGATGTAGCTGTCTATCAGTGTAAACAATTTGAAAAGTAATTAAACCAAAAAGTATACGATTTATAAAGTTATTGGCTTCTAAAGTAAGGAGTCGATTCTGAATCGCTGAAACGAGTCGTTATAGATTTCAAATCTTTTGCCCATCTCTATGTACGTCACTAGGAACACTTTACATAATAATCTCCGCCTACCGTCTTGGGAGAAACGGAACTCTGAGCTGCCCCACCCCCCACACACAGACGCTCTGGTTGGTGTGAGAGCATCATGTCGAGGAGACCGTTTGTTTTATTTTCACTGCCAAAGAATGAAGATCAGAAGAACCAATGGCTAAAATTCATTTTCACCACAATACCAGAGCAGTACAACAAATCCCTTTTGTTGTGTTCACAACATTTCACTGATGACTGCTTTTCTAATCTCGGTGAGTACAGCGGGATTTTCAAAGCATTTGGCCATAAAAGATGGTTCATTACCAACTTTATTTAGACCAACAAGCATCTCCGAATCACAACGCGAAGTATGATTATGAAGTTATGTGTCTGTTTTCTCCCGAGCGTCTTATCAGTATGTGTGCTTCATTAAAATGAAGTGTAACTCCGTGAATACTCAACGAAGAGACATGAGAGAGATTTCTATAGAAAGCTTGACATGTCTACTTTAAAACTAAACAAGTGCTGCCAAAAACAGATATTCTGTGATAAAGTAATCCATATGAAAACAACGCGATGTCTGTTTTTCACGTCTCCCTTCATTATATCTAATGTGACCACGCCCCCGCGCTGAACGCGCTATTCAGATTCAAACTGAAGCGCGCGGCTTGAATACACCCACACAGAAGAAAAAACAGCGAGGCTGTTCAAGTTTTTTATTTTACTGTTTGCTTCGCGATGAGAGGAATAAGACATAATTCACCCCAAACAGATGCTAACGCATAGTTTACCGTGGAAGTGTGTGCGGAACAACCAATCCAAACTGGTTATTGTTAGTTGACCAATCAGAAAACAGTATGCAACCGAAAGGTGGTGTTTAAGGAAACAGAATCTTTTAAAAGCTTCGCGCGAACCGTTTGGGGATCTCTGAGAATTGAGGTAATTTTAAAATGATATTTTGACAAAATGACAATGTTTTTTAACCTTGGATGGATTTAAACCTAATGTACAGGACTTATAAACAGTGATAGGAAACTTAGAATTTTCATCTTACTGGCTCTTTAATATTACTGACTACTTAAAAGTATAATAACACTGTAACAAGGACACCTTGGTAGGGATGTCGGTAGAACTTGAAAAGATATGAAGCCCAACATTTTACACTTCCTTTTTATGTTTACAAATGCCTTGAGTGAACTAATCTTATTAACACATTCTAATTAGAAGAATTGTCTATTTATATTAAACAGCTCAAGAAAAGTTATATTTGTTACCTTTATTTACATGACTTTAACTTACAATGGTGAGGTCACAAGTAGGCCTACTTCATATATTCATAACTTGACAGTAGATATTCTAAGTGTCTGTTTAAACATATGAAAGAATCTTATCTGCAATGAAGTGAAGTATAAATGTAAACTTTTATAAATTATGAATTAATAATATTCGTTTTAATATTAAATGGCAAAACTGAATCAGCAGTTTCTCTTTAATTTTGTATGCAACAAAATGACAGGCCTTTAATCCATTTAATGTTGTTAAATAGTAAACTTTTTTGGTCTTACATCAATAATAGTAAATTATACATTATTACAAACAACTAACTCTAAATCAAACCCTACTTCTAACCCCAAAGTAAGTGCATGTTGATAATTACTATTACTCTGTACTCAATTGTATAATTACACTCAAATCCTAACAATCAAATCCTAAAATAAAGTGTAACCAGTAAACAAACAAACAAATAAATAAATACAATTAAAATGTTGAATTTGAATGGGCTTCAGAATGACTCAAAAAAACTGCTGATAAATTTATCAATATTATGTTATTCAATATTAGTTTTAAAATTAATACATTTGTAAATTTACTGAATTGCAGCTTCATCATTAGGAATGTGTAATTGTAAATATATGTCAGTTCACAATTAAAAAAAAAAGACATGAAAGTATATTTTAGATGATCATAAATGCTTTACATACATTCGACTGTAAACTTTAACCACAAGCATTCTTTCATGTTTCAATATTCAATATATATATTTAGGTAAAATTGTAAAGGGTATCATTTACATGAAATAATATCACAGTACTCATTTAAAAGTAAGCTAAAATGTACTTCTTCTCCACCAGGGATAAAAACATATCTGATCTCAGTTCTAATCATATTCATTTTGTCCCCATGGCATCTGCAGCCTGTTACGGCTGTCGGCAGCAATTAGACAGACTGAGTGACAGCCTGTTGTTTATTTACACCCTTACTGTCCGTGATTTCAGCCATGGGAGGAATGGTAATGACCTACATGATGTGCTCTAATAACCCCTCATAAGGCCCGGTGGGCATAATTGAAGTGAATCATAACAGCATAAACTAGACTGAAAGCATTATGAAAATTATACCTTTTTCCTTTGCTGTAGTTAATCATCATCTGAATTTAAATTAAGGTGGAAACTACTACGTTTTGTTTCTTGTTGGATTACCCTCTTGCCAACTTATTTCTTGTCTTTGGCTCGTTTTGAACAGTATGTGCAAATTGTATTATTTTATTAATTTAAATTAATAAAATTTTAATAATTTTAATTGTCTATTAATTTATTAAAATTAGAATGTAATATGCACACATACCAATGGGAAATATATCGACTTTCAAAATATGTTTTATGATGTGTATACTGTATTATTACATGTATTATTATATGTTTATGAATAATTCTTCTTGAAAAGTTATATATAATTGTGTATTTAATTCCATTTTAATTCTTCTTAATTGCTACATCAGTTCAAATCAATTTAACTACTGGAACTGAATTAGAATTTAAAAGGCATTGTTAATTCAGTTCCTAATGACGCATAACCCAAATGAACACACTCATATGGTGTGTAATCCTCAAACAGCACATGTATAGAGAGACTATCTAACATCTCTTTTCCCTGTTACCCCATTATCAGTCTCTATTCAGACTCAAATGATTAATGTGAACATTTGCATTCAGTCTATGCTTGAGTCAAGAGTAAGAGAAGCTCTTAATTTATTAGCTTTCATTATGACCACCTTGTTGGGAATGTAACAACTCCACAGCTAAATGACCTCTTCGCCCAGGAAATAAATCTCTTCAGCTGAAACTGATAATTTAGTATTAAAATTAGCACCATAGGTGGCAGCTGCTAAAGGTTTTAATTGCAAATAAAATTGTTAATAAGGTTTGTTGTCAATCAGATTTGAATGCCTCTGTATTGGAACAAAGCACTGAAATAAATGAGCTGGCAAGCTTGAGAATTCGTAATGTACTATTTCATTAAAATGTTGACATATAAAGCCCTGTGCCCTTATGAAAACCTCACAACAAAACATGGCCGCAACCTAACTCTCTTAGAAAAGTCATTTCCTCTCCTCGCTAAACCGTAAACATGCCCCAGTCATTTAATTTACCCTACATTAAAGATTTGAAGGCCATCTCATAAGGGTTTTAAAAGTAATTTTCATGCTTTGCATTGTTTTTCAAGATTGAAAACAGTCCCATGGCTAGTGACTACAGTATTTCCAGACTAAGGCTAGGAGATGGAAAATGAGGTGCTCGGCTTTGAATTTAAACTGACACTTGTAAAGACCTGGCCTTGGATGACTGATTAGAAGTGACTCATTGACAGTATGGGGTGGGGATCAATATCTTTATCCATGATAACATATGGAGGAAGAGTACCAACTGCAGCGATTAGTGCTGGTTCAGTTGGAGGATGCGTCACAGGGGTTTGGAGTCTTACTTGAAAGACGATCAGTTCTGGTTTAATGCTTTGCTTCAAATAAATGACTTCTTAAATGCTAGTCTGGACACCAGGTTATGATTTACTCATTACAGATGGACCATTTTTACAGCGTCCAATAGATTTCTTGTTGAAATCATACTAACAGATTTCTAAACTAAAGTTTTTGGAAGAGAGTGTTCATTGAATCCTGTCAGTCACAGTGCAGGGAGGCAGTTTACCTCACAGAATTATGATTATTATTATTATTTTTTATTTTTTTTGTCTCTGACAATTCTTCTGGGTACCCTCTAGTATGTGTGAGCATGATCTATTTAAGTCTAATGGTTAAACTTAAAAGAAAAGACTTTAGTTCCAACCAGTCAACATTGTGATGCTGTTTTTGAATGTTGGTTGGCATTATATGGTTTCGGGAAACACCAAATCATTGATATATGTTGCTATGTTGCTAACATCAGAACTTGCAAACATTGTTGGCTATCAGTGTTTTAAGGAAACAAACACCAGGGCATAAGAAAAAAAAGGTTTAGCTTAAGCTATAAGTTGCTGTTTTGCCCAAATTTGACTTGAGATAAGCCTCAATAGACTGTGCCCTGAAAATTACATGAAAATTCATGAAAGTCACGTTTTCAAATTTACTACAAGTTTAGGGAACCCATCATGACCACAATTTCTCCAACTATGTATCTTAATATGGCAGCAAGTTCTATGCTACAAAGGGAACGAATCACTCACTAGCTTGTGTTAAAACTTTTGTAATATATACACTCAATGGCCACTTTATTAAGTACACCATGCTAGTTGGTTGTTTGGACCCCCTTTTGCCTTCAGAACTGCCTTTATTCTTCCTGGCATAGATTCAACAAGGTGTTGAAACATTCCTCAGAGATTTTGGTCCATATTGACATGATAGCATCACACAGCTGCTGCAGATTTGTCAGCTGCACATCCATAATGCGAAAGTTCCCGTTCTACCACATCCCAAAGGTGCTCTATTGGATTGAGATCTGGTGACTGTGGAGGCCATTTGAGTAAAGTGAATTTATTGTCATGTTCAAGAAACCAGTCTGAGATGATTTGAGATTTGTGGCATGGTGCATTATCCTGCTTGAAGTAGCCATTAGAAGATGTGTACACTTCTGTCATAAAGGGATGGACATGGTCAGCAACAATACTCAGGTAGGCTGTGGCATTTAAACAATGCTCAATTGGTAATAAGGGACCCAAAGTTGTGTTTATTTGTTTAGATTATAATAATGAGAAAAAAAGGTGCAAGAATTATAAACTTTTGTTGGTTAGAAAGCTTATTTTCTGCAAAATTCCAAAAGCCAATGGAAAAACCCTATTGGGCTTTTGTCAAGGGATGCTAACTTCCAGGTTGGTCTATAAATATATCACCAATGCAGCACTCATTGAAGCTCAATGTTATTCAGCCGAGTCTTGACCCTTTCGGACTCACCCTAACTCCATGTATATTTCTAATCTTTCCATGTAAATCAACTACCATTATCAAGAAATAATACTTTCAATAGTTAAATCAGCTAGTAAATTGGTGATATCATCGAATTATTATTATTATTATTTTTTATTTTTTTATTTTTTTCTGGTAATGGAAGATGGATAAAATCCCTAGACCATTCTGTGGATTACTAGATACACGTCTGGAGTGTTATGATTTGCCTATACCTCTCATATTACTTTTTCAGAGCCCATTTACAGCACTGGTGGAAATGGATGTGCAAGAAGGTCTGGATTTTTGTGTCAGCCTACATAATTCTCTCTCCACAGGATCAAAGCTTTACCCATAGCTCCCCTCTCTCTGTGAAATTCAGTGCAGTCTCTGGTTTTCTTAATTCAATCAGAGGTTACATTAGGGCAATGATGGCTAATGACTCTTTGAATCTTTCAAAACTGCAGTCTTACCGATTTGTTGATGGGTTGCAAAATGATTCGTACACAATCCTATATGCAAGATCACAGCTTTAGTAGACTGCGGCACACAAATGTTGACTAATTCAGATTGATACACTCATCTCACATACCAGAACAGAAAAAGCAATTCAAAAGCAATGTCTTCACTAGTAGTGCATGGCCCTTTGCAGATAAACAAGAGCGTCATAAATCTCAACCTTAGTGTGATTTGGAATGTTCCAGGAGCATGGTGGGCTAAGGTAAAAATGTTTATTTTATTTATTTTTATTTTTTTATTTTTTTTATTATTGTCACATCCCAATAAGAGTTGTATGTTTCATGCTAGTGAAGAGTATCATAATTCTATCACAGCATAGAAGGGGTCACATATTAATATGCTGCTACAAATGCCACACTTCACTCTGACAGGTAAGCATGACCTTGTGAGTTCCTAAAATGCATTTGCCGAACCAATCCTGCCATTTTAGCTTGTCTTTAAACTCTTCTATGTTGACTTGTGTTTTGCATAGTTGCACTATAGTAAAAGTGTTTTGTATTAAACGTGTTTGTCTATATAAATCATTAATCTGCCCAGTAATCAAACTTTGTACATAAAGGGATACAAGATGTTGGTGTTTTACTGCCCCTAGTGTTCATTTTCGCTTGAAACTGTATTGGATGGCATGTATAGGCATGTTTTGGAGTTTTACAGACACAAAACAGCTTTTCCAGTAAGCATAGGTTGCTTCAAAGCATACATATATATATATATATATATATATATATATATATATATATATATATGATGTAAGCATGTAAGGATGTAATTCTCTCGGGGCTCCAAAGTAATTCATATGGCATTTACAGCTCAAGTAATTAGGTTACAAATACTTATGTGCATAACTATTAGGGCTAATCCAAAGTGTCATTCAGGTGTTATGGTCCTCCTTGGCTTGAACCCTGCAAAAAGGTTGACGTTTGCTGATAAATCTGTTTTCTTACAACTCAACAGGGCCTAGAACTGTTCCCTGAGGAATGCCACTCAGATATAATAGGCAAGCATCAGTCTTGCTGTCTGTCATACCCTGGGACATGAACATTAATTATGGGTAACAACTGAAGGACCTATCTGATCCATCGTTTAAAATTACATTCCATTTAGCACTAATTGAGTTGCTCTGTGTTTCAAATGATTGATTGAATAATCCAAATTTGATCTGTTCACTTTGTGGAAGCAAGAAATAATCCATTATTATTTGATCCCAATCAATATCCTTTTTCTAGAAATCACAGCTCCTTCATTGTTCTTTTCAGCAATATTATGATTGCACTCTAGCAAGTTGAAAACTCAAGTAATTAAATGACACAGAAACAGCCCATTCATCATATCACCGCTATACTGTCACACAGTCAATGGGGAGTCTCTTCTAGTGTACCAGTTCACTCAGTTTAGGCAGGTAGCTGACACATACACACATACCTACTCCATGCAGATTGCAGATCTAGGCTAGGCCCTCAGAGCCTTTTCAAAGACTCTACTGTATAGTTCTATGGCCTAGATATTTCTAAAATCTCATTCTTATTCATCTTGCTATTTTTATTTATTTATTATTATTATTATTATTTATTATTTATTATTTATTATTATTATTTTCTAAAACCACTTGAGATGATAGCACCTTTCTCAAGGTCAACCCTTAACATGATGGATTGGACATATAAAACTATCTTGGCAACTATCTAAATTACTGTGGCATCATAGTGGATAGTTTGCATGGGGTAGCATGACAATTTTTTTTTTCAGTATGAGTTTTTGTACTATTTTTAGCAATATTGCAGTCCTACATGCACACTGACAAACAGTACAGGCCTTATTTGGTATTTCAGTGCCGTGCTAAGAGATATATGGCTATTTCTTTCCACTAAGAGTCATTATGGAAACGCAGCAGCCTGCTAGTTGATATGTCTCCCCTGATGTTAATATTACAGTGCATCAGTAATATGAACACTATCGAAACCATTAGCAGTTGAACTAGCTGGGCTTTACTGCCCATGCCCAGGTTAATTTAAGAATATTTTTTCCTTCTCCATTAACTGGTTTCTACTGGCTTCCTCATAGTAGAGTATATGTTTTTAATATTGTATATATTGTTTTAAAACCCTGTTGTTAGTTCTATATAAAAGGGCAACAAACATACATGTACTTACCATCAGTGAATGTTTATGAGTGTCAAAAAAGACAAAAAGACCCACAAAAACATTTTTTTTTTTTTTTTTTTTTTTACAAAAATTACTTTGGTTTGACATTGTCAAAAAATGTCAAGTAAGTAACTGACATCCTTACAAATATAATGCTAGATTTTTATAAAAGAAGTCATAACATAAATTAATTTAGAAGCAAATAAAGTGGGCATCCATATTACAGAGGCTGCTGATTTGAATGTAGATGTAGTTGTCATCATATTTAATATATATATATATATATATATATATATATATATATATATACAATTAAAACTTATAGTGAGAATATTCAAATAATGGACTTTGGCTGGATAAAGTATTTATATATGAAGAGGTGTAAGTTCCATATTATTATTTTTGTGTGTGTGGCTACATGAACCTTAAACGTTAAGCTTTAGTTGTAATAATTGCTTATTGACTAACTGATGCTATTTATTATGAAAGCTCAATTTAGTTACTAAGTACAGTGGATATGATTTGAAGAAGCACCTGGTGTGAAAAAACCTGCTGACAGGAGGGTCAGTGCAGCTGTGGTGAAGAATTGGTCAAAGAAAGCAGAAATTGAGCTTTTGGGTTTCATGTCACGAATCACTGATGTTAACAGTGACCCAGTATTTGCACTCTCAGCTGAGGCATAAATTATTTAATGCCCATGTCTATGAATCCTTTAAAATCTACCCTCAGAATCTTGTGGACTTGTCCGAGACAACACGAAAGGAAAATGAGGTGTGTCAGTGCTTATAAGTCTGGGTATGAAAACCTCACGTTGATAGTTTCCTGGTGAATGCAGGCTGCTGTACTCTCTTATATTATGTCTTCCATCATTCTCTTTTTGCAAATAGCACAGCCCAAAATGTATTGCACAGTATCAGTATTTTCATATCTGAAATAACAATTTAATAGATAAATAAAATATACAGACTATAAGTAATTATAACTTTGGCTATTTTAAACTTAAGTACACATTTATATTATGGCAGTTTATCGCCTTTTACTATATCCATTTATCATTTGTATACTATTTATTAATGTTGTAAATATATACCAAACTTATAACATTGAAGTTAAATTAAATAACAAAAATGTGGGAGGCTTAGCAATTATTGCAACAAATACCGGAAGGATACCGAAAGGTGTCCTCCGGGACATCTAGAGTCTCTTTGTTAACATTACCTCAACTTTTTCGACCACTGCTGAATTTGTAATGAATAAAGTGTAAACCATGTGCTAATTAAAACCTGGCTGGCCCAAAAAGCCTTATCAGCACACATCCTTTTGAACAGGTTGATTCATCTGAAGAAGCAGCTATCTCACACCACACAGAAGACAAATGTGCTGTGAATTGACAAAGACCAGAAAATGAACATTAACTTGATTAGATTTTATCATCTCCATGTGTGTTTGTGTGGTGGTATGTGTATATGCTAGTGTTAGCATAAATAAAAATTCTGTCATTAATTACTCACCCTCATGTTGTACCAAACCCGTAAGACCTTTGTTCATCTGTGTAACACAAGATATTTTTGATGAAATCCAAGAGCTTCCAGTCCTGGCATAGACAGCAATACAACTGAAATGTTCCCAGGTCCAGAAACATAGCAAGGTCATGGGTAGAAGAGTCTGTAAAATAGTGCTGACACATGTGCGTGTTAATGTAAGCAGCAGCTCCATGGGCATATGGTGTTTAAATGTTGTGGAAGCAAGAGCATGCAGCATGATACTCTCCACAATGGTAGCACGCCACAACAGAAGGGATGAGGAGGATAAGAATTGTTGTTTTCTTTGCTGTCTGTGCAGGGTCTAACAGGGTCATAAAAAATATCTTAATATGTGTTCCAAAGATGAATGTAGGGCTTATAGGTGAAAATTAGGGTGAAACAAAATGAGGGTGAGTAATTGTAGAATTTTCATTTTTGAAAATTCCCAATGATATAGAGTAAATCATCAACATAATATGTGCCTGAAATTGGTATATGAATTAAACAGCCAAGTCTATGGCCCAAAATGATATATATACCAACACCTGATGAGTTTGAAAAGATGTTTTGAAATCATACCTCATCCAGTGCCATTTGTGCTAGGGAGGAGAGAAGTTATATTATTTTTATATATTATATATATTATATATAAGTGAGTGAATTTATCATTTTTACTTCCAATTTCACAAATCTCATATACTTGAAATGAAAAGGGCCCAAAACAAGTCTAGGAACCATAATATCAGGCCTTTTTACTTGATACAACCATTCTGGCGTGTTTCCCAAAAGCAATATTAGCCAACTATGGTGGCAAGTTCTGTCTTTATCAACATAGTTCAGTAATTTGGTGTTTTCTGAATCCATATTTCCAATAACATACACAAACAGCATCACAGAGTACTGAAGTTGGAGCTATGGTCCTCATCCTGTGCTTAGAAGCACAGTTCCTTGTTTGTATGAGATATGGACAGCTCATGTTCTTGAACAAGCAAGCTAACATGTAGCACAATCTTTCAAACAAATGTAATATTATGTCTTTTAATTTGTTAAGAGACTTAAAGTACCGTTTTTCAAAAGTGACAATTTGCATACCCTATGGTCTAGTACCAAGAAATCCTAGAAAATAAAGCTTAACAGAGAATAAAAACAGCTAATCAGTTCGCAGATGATATGTTTAATATTAACAGCAATAAACTGACATAATTTTTTTTTAAAAAACTGGTTAATTAGCATAATTTATCACTCCACCGGATGCTTGACTAGCTGGTCATTTCCATCTCTGAACATGACACCTATATATAGTACACTCTAAAAAAGGTGGAGCTTTAAAGGTTCTTGACATGTAGCAGCAGCTCTATTTAAAACCATATCATCCTGAAGAACCTTAATTTTGTGCTTTTTAGAACTATTTTTTCTTAAGAATGTTCTGTATGATGTGTGCATATTGTCTTTCAGTACCATAATATGGAGGCTATAAATGTACCCTGGTATTACCATATGATACCAGTGCTGTATACTACAATATCATCATAGTAGTTTTCCGCAAGGGTTATAAGAAATGCAATGTTATGATGAAGTATATTTTCCATAATACATATGTTAAATGTTCTCATTCTTATATTTCAGGCCAAATGTAAGCTATATATTCAGACTGTGTTGTTCAGTGGTGTTGGGAGTGGATTTGCAGCAGTACTCAGTGGATAATGCTTTGGAGGGAGTTGGATAATGCATTTTTAATGGGATGGATCTGAGTTCCAGCCACTTTTCCATGTCAAGTGGGGCTGATGTGAAATGAAAATATGAAAGTAACAACGGACTGAAAAATAAGAGGCATCGAAAGGGGAACTGCTGTAACAATGAAAGGGCTTTCCTGCAGAAAGTGTCTGTGGCTCCTACTTTGATCTGAGAAGGTTTTATATCCATTTTTATTTTTTTCATTTCAATTACCGTATCTCTGATGGTAGCTATCACTTTTTTTTTTTTTTTACTTGCACCCATTTGCCCATCTGCGTTAGCAAAAAGCACAAACTGTACTGAAGAACCTTGCAGTTTAGCAACTTACTGTCACAGTTTCTCAAGGATTGAGGGAACAAGGAGACGTGGAGACGCGGAGACGCGGAGACTTTTAATAAAACCAAAATTGCAGAGAAAACAACCACTGACAGAAATGCAGACATTCAACAACGGACAGAGAACTCAAAACAGGTAACACTTTAAATACCCATCCATGATGGGATGACAAGACACACCTGGAACTAATTAAACGTAATTAACCAGGAGGGAAAACTGGGTCCCCTACTGACCCAGACCCCTACTGCTACACCACATCACCTCCCCTACACAACAACCAACACCCCCCCCCCCCCCCCCAAAAAAAAAAGCTATGAGGATAATGTTGATTTCATAGGCCCTCTGTAGGCCTAACTCAGAACTGTGGTCATCCCTGGGCTTGACTTGGGGATTGGGGCACTCCTTGGGCTGGACATGTTAACTGGAGCCCTCCTTGGAATGGACTTGGGGACTGGAGCCCTTTCTGTGCTAGACTCGGGAACTGGAATCCTCTCTGGGCTAAAATCGGGGACTAAACGGGGTAAATAATGTTTTATGTTTTGATTAAGAGATAGCTAACACTTAACATCGGTGAAACCATAACAATTAACAATTGTAGTTTATTTTTATTTTTTACAATAGTGCTGCCATGTTAACGTTAGCCTAAAACGTTAGCGGTTAATGTTCTGCATTTCTGTTTTGAGCTATGTGCGCTGAAGATGACCAGTAGGGTGACACATTTGATAGTTGAGGTATGGTATGCATATTTGGCGTGCTGTCCGGGGAAGGCCTCCGAGCTCGGGAATGATCCGAACCTAGAGTACACCCCCCCGTCCCCGTCTATTTATAAAGTGAACTCAAAGTGAGGAGATGGGGTGGAGGAGGGATGCTGAAAAAACGGCAATGGATAGAGGTAAGTCAGCTATATTTATACTATGGAATTGATTACTTGATTACGGTCCACCTGTGTTGATTGTGCTAAGTATCTGACGTGCTCCTTCCGAATCTTGTTGATAAAACATAATTTCACAAGTTCACGCTTACATATTATTAGCTGAGGTATGGTATGCATTTTTTGGCGTGCATCATACTCAGAGAATCGAACGGGTAAGCCTTGCCAGGTTCGGTTAAAAGATGTGAGGATAGCTGAGAGTTTTTTTTTTTTTTTTTTTTTTTTTTTTTGCAGGATTTGGTGAGAGGTCGAGACTCATAGCATCGAACAGGTAAGCCTCTCCGGATGTGAGACAGAAGAAGTAACATTAAGTGGTCAGGAGGCTCTCGCCAGAATCCAATGGGGACATCCAACGGGTAAACCTCTATGGCTGAAAGACGGAAAAGTTTGTCTAGCCGGGAGGCTCTGACCGACATCCAATAGGAGCTTAGCTCCTGGCATCGCACGGGTAAGCCTCGCTGGCCAAAAACGGAAAAGGTAAAGCTGTCTAACCGGGAGGCTCTCACCTACATCCAATAAGAGCCCTGACTCCATGCATTGAATGGGTAAACCTCTCCGTATGTAAGACAGAACGGCAAGAAAGGTAGCCGGGGGCTTTCACCTACATCCGAAGGGAGTGTGGGCTCCTGGCAATGAACAGGTAAGCCTTGCTTGCCACAGAATCGAAAAGGTGAAGTTGTCTGGCCAGGAGGCTCTCGTCATCATCCGATGGGAGCTTGAGCTCCTGGCATCGAAGAGAGAAGCCTTCTTTATGTGAAACTGATTGGTTCTGATATAGCTTTGGCACGCTTCTGAAGACCATCTTCCAAGAGTTTGGATCTGCTGCTTGGAGAGGCCTTTTTGGGCTGCTGAAGTTGCTGTCCCAATGCGAAAGGAATGGGTGGAGAAATTGTTTGCTGGGATACCCGATAATTGCAGGACACATCTCAGGTGTTTTTGGAACCAGAAACGAGTGACTAGTCAGATGCAAATATGTCTTGACCCCAAAAACATTCTAACAAAACTTTTCTCAGTGGTTTACAGTAGTATCAAATGTTCTTAAAAACATACTAAAAGTTTACCAAAGTTTGACTCCCGTTTTCAAAATGGCAGCCGCCAGGTTCTTAAAATGACCATTACTCCTTTGTATTCCTCCTAGACCAGAGATATTGGTGCCTAAAACATGTTTTGGCCATGTAATATTCTAATTAGCATATTTGCATGATAGATAAGTGTTTACAAGTCCAATTATATATTAAAGCAATTGGTTAAAAGCATATTTATGGGAGAAATATGTACAATTTCCCTTTAGTACAGGTACATGTAAAAAAAATAGAATATCATGGAAAAGTTCTTTATTTTTTTTGTAATTTAAGAAAAAAAAAAAATTATATATATAAAATAATATATATATTGTAGATTCATTGCACACAAACTGAAATATTAAGAGCTTTTTTAGTTCTGATGGTTACGACTTGCAGCTTCAGTATCTCAAAAAAATGTGAATATTTTCTCAAAGATCAATCAAAAAAAGATTTACAAAACAGAAATGTTCAAGATCTCCAAAGTAGGTTTAATTATGCACTCAATACTTGGTTGGGGCTCCTTTTGCAATTACTGTCTGTGGTACTGCAGGTTGCTTTGATGGGGCCTTCAGCTCCTCTGTATTGTTTTTCAGATGTTACTTATCTTCCTCTTCACAATACCCCATAGATTCTCTGTGAGGTTCAGGTCAGGTGAATTGGCTGGCCAATCAACCACAGTAATATCATGGTCAGCAAATCACTTGGAAGTGGTTTTGGCACTGTGGGTAGGTTGTCAGGGTTTTGCACTGTCATTTTGTTTTATGTTTTGTTTCTTGTGTCTAGTGTCAGCACATGGCCTTGTTGATTGTTTTCTCGACCATGTCACCTTTAGCCCCTCCTCCTCGTTTCCTTTTTACCACACCCTCTTGTTAGCCTAGCTAGTCTTATTGTGCTCACCTGTCCCTCATGTATTTTCCTCCCTATTTATAGTGCCCCTTACCCTTCTGTGTTTGCTGGTTCATGGTCATTCTCACCCCCTGTCTGTGGATGTGGCTGAATATGTGTCCTTGGGCCCTATCTTGCACCCAGCGCAATTGACTTTGTACACCGACGCATGTGTCATTCCTATTTTGCACCCGCGCAAAGCGCGCTTTTCCCTCCACAGAAGCACGTCGCTAAACTAGTGAATGAACTTGCGCTCCCTGGGCGGTTCAGCGCAAAAAAGGAGGCGTGTTCCGGCGCAAACAATCCCTGGTGCTATTTTGCTGTTCCATTAAACAATTGCGCCACTGACCAGAAAAAACCTAGTCTAAAGTCAGTGGCGCGTTGCGCGTTGTTCATTATGTTATTTTAAGGGCGCATGCTTGACCATAATGTATAGCGTGCACAACGCGCATACACTTTGCTCATGTAATCTACACAGATGCAACAGTTATTTTTGCAAATCATAAATTGTTACACTAAAAAAATATTAACACATGAGATGACGGAAATCATTGTGGTGTGCCACGAAGATGTGAAAAAAATAAGCATAAATCTAGCTTACAAATTATTCAGGCTAATTATTCTCCCATCCCCATACAACACACCTTCTCTGTCTTTCACTGCTCTTACAAGAACATCAGTCTCCTCGGCTGTGAACCGCTCCTGGCGTGCGCCTGGTAAATACGCCATAATAATAGCAATCCATAATGGAACTTGCGCACCTGCTTTTAAAGGGAATGTTGGATGACGCTCTGATTGGTTTATTTCACGTTACGCCCAAACCACACCTATGAATAATGAAGCTGCTTCAGACCAACCCATTTTAGATTTGCGCCGGGCGCAAGAGCCATTTATCCCCCCGGGAAAATAGCAACAGCGCCGAGACCCACCCACAAAGTTACTTGCGCTTCGCGCTTTGACACTTGCGTTTCAGATCGTTAAAATAGGGCCCCTTGTCTGGTTGGTCTTGTCAGAGATGTATAAAGTACTAGAGACCCAGACTTGAGTAAAAGTGCTCTATCAAAAAAGTGACTTGAGTAGAAGTTGAAGTGCTCTTTAAGCACCACACTTAAGTAGAAGTACTAAAGTATTCAACATTTTTTGAATTTAAGTATTGCAAGTAGTCTATTTTAAAATTTACTACTCAAGTACTGAAAGTAAAAGTACTAGTATTGTGTGATGTAGTTAAGATATTTTAGATGTAGTCAGAGAGCTCTCAGTCCCTTCATTGAAACTGTGTGTACGGTATACTGTCCATGTCCAGAAAGGTAAGAAAAACATCATCAAAGTAGTCCATGTGGCATCAGAGGGTCAGTTAGAATATTTTGAAGCATCGAAAATACATTTTGGTCAAAAAAAAAATAGCGAAAACTACGACTTTATTCAGTATTGTCTTCTCTTCCGTGTCTGTTGTAAGACAGTTCAAAACAAAGCAGTTTGTGATATCCGGTTTGCGAACGAATCATTCAATGTAACCGGTTCTTTTTGAAACAGTTCACCAAATCGAACTGAATCGTTTTAAACTGTTCGCATCTCCAATACGCATTAATCCACAAATGACTTAAGCTTTTAACTTTTTTAATGTGGCTGACACTCCCTCTGAGTTAAAACAAACAAATATCCCGGATAAATAAATTTACTCAAACAGTACACTGACTGAACTGCTGTGAAGAGAGAACTGAAGATGAACACCGAGCCGAGCCAGATAACGAACAACAGACTGACTCGTTCACGAGTCAAGAACCGTTTCTGTCAGACGCGTCCGATTCGAGAATCGAGGAGCTGATGATACTGCGCATGTGTGATTCAGCGTGAAGCAAACTGACACACAGATCGTCTGAACCAAACTGATTATTTTGGTGATTGATTCTAAACTAATTCTGTGCTAATGTTATGAGCGCAGGTAAACCGAAGGCTTGAATCAAGGGCAATCATCGCAAATGACGGCATTACGTCGAGCGCAAAAGAACCGGTGAACTGTTTTCTTTAACCGGTTTATTGAATCGAACTGTCAGAAAGAACTACTGGTGATCCGAAAACCGATGTAACCGGTTCTTCACTCGTGAACGAGTCATTATCTGGCTCGGCTCAGTGTTCATCTCTCTCAGCAGTTCAGTCAGCACGCGCAGTCTTCTTAATCGCTTGATTCGCTCAATGATGTGCCAGCTTCATCAAACCTGCCATCTACAGTTCTGGCAGTGGTAATGTGGGTTTGTAATTGAATGATTCGTAACATTTTTATAATTGTAACGAATAAAAGTATTAAACTCATCGATAATATGTACTGAAGTAAAAGTGGAAGTAGGAGAAAAAAATAATACTCCAGTAAAGTATAGATACCGCCTTTTAGTACTTAAGTACAGTAGTGAAGTAGTTCTACTTCTTTACTATACATCTCTGGGTCTTGTGCCTTTGTCTAGTCCTTGTAGTTCTATGTTTTTGTCTTGCTCCTTATTTAAGTAATTCATTTGTTCTTGCTTTTGGTTTTATTTGTAATATTTATTTCGTTTTTCTAGTCTTGATTCTTGGTTTTGTTTGATTATTCTCTAAGTTGGTTACATTGGTAATTTCTTATTTTGCCAACCTTTTATTAGTTCATTGGCTTTTATCTTTCCTTGTCTTGAGTGTAATTTGTGTTTTTGTGGAGCTTTGTCCTGTCTAGTCTCGTGTTCGAGTTCCTGACCTGTCCACGTGTGTCCTGTCCTGGTTCTACCTACCTGGTACTTGGTCTGTTTCAGAGTCAGTGGTCAACAAGTGTCTGAGCTCTGCTCTGTGGTGCCTTGTGTGGTCTTCTCCATCAGCCTGGTTTTGCTGCCCCTCTATTGCCAAGTATTCTGCCAGTTGTTTCCTGAAGCTTTCCCAGTCGGGTCTCCTACTGTAGCTGTTCCTGTTTACTGTTTTCCTGTTGTGGTATCTATTGTTCACTTCACTACCCTCTTGTATCAGTCTGTTTTGTCAATAAAACCTAATTACCTCACACTGCAATTGGGTCCTCCCTCCTAGATCCCTGACATAGGTGCTAAATTCATGCTGCAAAATTAAATCAGCAAATCCATTAAGCCTGTCAGCAGATGGAAGCATAAAGTGCTACAAAATCTCCTGGTAGATGGCTGCATTGACTTTGGCTGCATTGGACTTGATGAAACTTAATGAACCAACACCAGCAGACGTCATGGCACTCAAATCATCTCAGACTTCAGAAACTTCACTCTGGACTTTGGATTCTGTGCCTCTCCAGTCTTCCTCCAGACTCCAAACCTTGATTTCCAAATGAAATGCAACATTTACTTTCATCTGAAAAGAGGACTGAACCACTGAGCAACAGTCCAGTTCTTTTCCTCCTTATCCCAGGTGAAATTCTTCTGATATTCTTTCTGGTTCAGGGGTGGTTTGGTTTTAGGAATGTGACAACTGTAGCCCTTTTCCTGAAGATGTCTGAGCGTGATGACTCTTGATGCGCTGACTCCGGCTTCAGGTCCACTCCTTGTGAAGCTCTCCCAAGTTCTTGAATCTGCTTTTCCTGAAAATCTTCCCAAGCCTGAAGTCATCCCTATTGCTTGTGAACCTTTTCCTACCATACTTTTCCCTTTCAGTCAACTTTCTATAAATATATTTTGATACAGCACTCTGTGAACAGCCAGCCCTTTCAGCAATGACCTTCTGTGGCTTACCCTCCTTGTGGATGTTGATGATTGTTTTCTGGACAAGTCTTTAGTCTTTTAGTCTAGTCTTTCCCATATTTGTGGTTGCATGTTCTGAACTAGCCCAGGAGGTACCAAGTATTAATACTCATAATTAATAACACTAATCAAGCTCAAGAATTTTTTGAGATATTGATTTTTTTTATTTTCATAAGCTGTAAGTCGTAACAAACAGAATTAAAATAAAAAAAACTATTTCTGTTTGTGTGCAATGAATCTAGAATATACAAAAGTTTACTTTTTTAAGTTAAATTACAAAAATAAAGAACTTTTCTATTTTTAAGTAGTCAACGATGAATTTTGTTTGAGCAAAATGGTATACACTGTGCTGCCAACAACATTACAATGAGCCAAGCAATATCAATTTTTTAAGTTTCACACACAGGCTTCTGTTCGGGCTAATACAGGGTTATTTATGATCAAAGTTATACAACTCCAATTTAAGTTACTTTTGGGTGCATTACTGCAAATGTTAGGTCTGTGTTTTAGAAAAAAAAAAATAAAATACAGGTACTGAGTAGGAGTTACATGACATAGGCTAAATTGTTTACATCTCTGGTTCACCCCAAACAATGATAAAACCTTACAGTCTTCTCACAAAATCATATATTCCATAAGTATGTAATCATGTCAGTGCAATTTATACAAGTCCAATGGATTCATAGACCCATAAAACATGGGGTTAGACACCAAGATTACTTGACTAAGTCAAATAATGCAGGAGTTAGTGCTCCTTGCCCATCTTGGACACCATCTTGAAAATTACACCTTTCTAGTGGTCAATCTTTGGTAAACTTTTAGTATGTTATTAAGGACACCTACTACTACAAAAAACAGCTTTAGGGTTAGGTTATTTATTTTCATATATGCAGCTGCCTGTTAGGAGATGCAGGATGGGGCGTCCTTGGGGAATAATGCACATTGCGAAATTTAAGTGCCCGAGCACAGAAAGGACAATGCCGGGGTTAAAACCATGTCTGAGGCCAGACAGGAAATAATTTGTAAATTCTTTGTCGGGATAGTGTGCTAGTTCGAAGGTCATGCAAAATATATTCACAGAAGTCGATAGGTAATTATTAGATTTTTTATTCATGGCTTTAGACACGGGGCAAACTAATAGTGCATGAGTACCGCCACAAAATTTGCAGGTATGTAGGTAATGGCAGTGCTGTCTGGTGCATCTCCTGCTGTTGAAAGCGATGCATAGCTGCCTGTTTTCTGCTTCTGGTTGGGCTGGACGTGAGTTTGCTGAAGTCGCTGATCTTGGGATGTACTGTAGCTGGTGGATTTTGCCGGGGGAGTATCGGAGTATTGGGGTGCATCGAGATTTATTTGTGTGCAGGTTATGGTGGAGTGAGCCACTGACCTGCAGACTGTGCAAGAAATGCACCTGCAGTCTAGGAATACGCGGCTGTGCAAGTCTGAGTTGAGGGCTCCCCAATAAGGGCACTGATTCCACTGAGCGATTTGGATTGCACACTTAGCGGAAAAAAGCAGCGGTGTAGCCATGAAGAGTGAATAGGGGGATATTGCTTGGAGGAGGGTGGTGACATCGACTGGGGGCGGGGCTGTGTTTGACAGCGATTGTGGCCAAGCGCTTGCTTGAGCCGCAGGCCCGGGTGGCGGGTCTATGTTTGGCGGCCAGTATGGCCAAATGTTAGCTTAAGCTGCAGGCTCAGCGCTGGAAGGAGCGGGAGGCGGGGCAGTATGTGACAACCAGTTCAACCAAGCGATAACTTGAGCATCGAGCCCGAAGCTGGAAGGAGCGGGAGGCAGCGCTGTATTTGGCGACTAGTTCGGCCAATCGCTTGCCTGGGCTGCGAGGTCTGGAATAAAAGTTCAATGCTGAGATGGGTGGAGGAGGCGGCCAGGAGCCTCATTGAGCTACAGCCTCCTGTGCTGTTGGGATGGAAACCGTGGTGGGAGGCTGGGCTCCAGCCGATATCGCGGGCCCCCCGGCCGTAGGATTCGGGGCGTGGCCCAGGCTTGCTGATGGCCTGTTGCTGCGGCTTAATAGCCACTGGGAGCTAGGCCTTGTGGCGGAGGATGGTGGAGTGCTGTGAGGCAGATTTCGAGGTATTCCTTTCTTTGGGATTGGGGTTGACTGGGGAGAAATTTTATTATTTTGAAAGTTTGAGTACAAGTCGTAAAGTTCGGACTTATTCAACTTGCTTGAATGTATGACATCAGTTTTGGACAGGGCCTGCCTCAGACTCGACACCGTCCATATTTAGATTGGTGGAATCGTAGGCCTGGCCGAGCAGTAAGAGGACACGGGGGAGTCGGCTGCAGTTCTCACCGGAGGTGGCGAGGGTAGGCCTAGGCGTCTTGGGAGGCGAGTGGCTCACGTCATACCACACCCGCGGGTTGGAGCCTGGGGCTCGATTTGGTTGCCATGCCCGGTAGGGGTGGCCATAGAGCCGGCTGGCTGCGGTGATGGGGCCGGAGAAGAACTGGACGAGGAATCTCTGTTTTAGGACATGGTGCTATTCATGCGGACCAAAATGCTGATAAACCTTCAATGGATAGAGGTAAGTAAGCGATATTTATACTATGGGATTGATTACTTGATTACGGTCCATCTGTGTTGATAAGGCTAAGTATCTGACGTGCTCCTCCCAAATCTTGTTAATAAAACATCATATGAACATATCTGCGGGGCTCTGAATGCAAACTCCTTTTGTGGACACGTTATCCATGAAACAATGTGCAGAAACACTGTAGCTAAACTCTAAAAATTCATAGCGTTTTAGTATAATGGTCTTTTCATTATAATAGTATGTTTAATAACAGTCCAAGTGAAACATAAATCTATAGGGGTGGTTGGATTTATTCATGCACTTTAAAATATTGATTTGAAGCTTCTTTTTTTCAGATTCTTACAGCTTTATCATAATAGGCTGTATATTAACTTATTTGGATAAAACTTGTAGTTCAGGCATTTGAGCTCCCCCATATAGTCAAAATTTCATAATCAACAACACCCCATGAATATTCGACTGTTAGATTGATAGTCGAATCAGGCTCCTCGAATCAAAGCATCAATTTGTCTACTATTCGGGGTCACCCCTATTCACAGTATTTGTGGAGCAATGATAATTAGGGTTGTACTCCCACCAGGCAATTTGAACCACGCACGCGCGTGTTTGACCCCCCAAAGTGCAGTTCGTTTGACTAGTGTGAGTGCTCCGTGCCACCCTTAGGCACGGTTGGTTTAGCCAGCCCTGGCCCGGTTGGTAGAGGGGGCCAGGGCATGCAGTGAGAGGACTAACTTCCCTGGGCCAAGGAACAGATAGTATTTTTGTGTGCACTACTGTCATCATTAAGAAAACAAACATATTCAGTTACTACTACTACACTACACTTTTCAATAAATTTAATTCAATCAAATATATTTAGGTTTATAATGGCTCTGGTTCTTACTTTATTGATAAACAGGAAATGTAGTTTTCGAGTAAAGCTGCAAATTTTTCATTAGCATCAGCTGTCTCCTTAATAGATTTCTGATACATACAAGTGAAAATCAATGCACATCATAAATTAGAAATTAATTATTATTAATTATTCATCAGAATATTAGCGAAAGTGGTTTTCTCCGTTATCTCATACGTAAGCGTGCTCTGGCCCAGAAAGTATAGTGCAAATGTGAGTGCAGGCCAGAGGGGGAGAGACTTCACATCACAATAGTTTAATTATTCACAATAGTCATAAAAAAGTCTCTTTAAGTATACATTTTATGTTTAAAATAAACTATTTATTAAATATAGTTTTTATAGCAAACAGAGAAATTGTGTAACTCAGTAGATCTGGAGGCAGTTATGCATGGTGGGCCAAACTAAGAAAACTACAGTATTCCACACACACACACAATATTATAAAACTGAGTCACGGCAATGCAACAAAACTTGTCTCGCTCCTAGATGAACCTGACGTGAACGAAATTAACCTGCAGTCACTCCACAGACGTATATCCTTGCATCTCGCAGAATTCTCCAGTGTGGTAATGAACCTTCTGCGAGCAGGTCTGCTCTATTTACATTCAGACATTCAGCCTTCGTCATATGAACTGTAGTGGGTGTTTATATCAAGGATCTTGTTAAGCTACAGCAAAATAATAAATACAAGTGCTCTTGACATGTAATGTGTCTTATAATTTTAGCTGTGATAGTTGAGCATGTCGTGTTTTCCTCAGAGAAAGCAGTTAAATACAGCTGTGTATTTCTATACAAATATCTCTCAAACACTCATTATTGAAATAATCATGTATCTGTGTCCCTTAGGCTTCATGGTGGGTTTGTCTGCATTTATTTTGTTTATCTATTGACAGATTGATGCTATGACCCAGGTTGACCTTACATAGCACGTTTAGGGAATATGTTGCACTGTTTGTTTGTTTTTTTGTTGCAATGACTTTTGCTTTTCTGCAACTAGAAAAGGACATTTTGTTGAGGTCAATTTTGAATGTCGGCCTGACAAGGTCTTACAGTATATGAAGGCCTTGGAATCTAAGCAAAAACTTGGAGTGTATGAAAATATTTGAAAATTAAAAGAGTGTTTTACATATTCTAGAGTGTTTCTGAGGATTCTAATACTTTGTTAGGTGGTTAATATGGTTTATGATTGGTTGCAAGGGAGTTGCTAGGTAGCTAGAACATTCAGAGTGGTTTCTAGGGTGTTGATATTGTGTTCTGAATGAATGCTTGTTAATTGCTTGAGCATTTTGGGTGGTTGCTATGCCATTACAACTTGCTAGAACGTTCTGGGTAATTGTTAGGGCAGGAACAGGCAACGTCAGTCATGGAGTGCCGCTATCCTGCAGAGTTTAGCTCCAACCCTAATCACCCACATGGAAAGAACCTATATGTGGATATATGTGCATATATGAAACCTACAGTATATGCAGTGTATATGGACATATATGGTGCATATATGCACATATTTGATAATATATATATGCTGCATATATGCATATATATGCCACATATAGGCAAAATTGTGCATATACAGGAAATATAGGTATTGTATTGCTTCTTCATATCCACATATAAGCCCTATACATACAAGATATGTCTTCTATATAGCTAATGGCAGGATCTGGTCATTTTGTAGCTCATATCCAATTTTTGACTGTCATACATTATGCCTAGCTCATATTTTCTATTATCAAGGCAAAAACTAAGAATTAACAAACATTTTTTTTTGCAAGATCTTATGTATGTGCGAACATGTGAAATTGGTATCACATGTAATTGGCATGTTATGGAATTTAACTATGGCAATATATTAACATGATATACAGAGCCGGACAGTAACGGAGTACATTTACTTGATTACAGTACTTAATACAATTTTGAGGGATCTGTACTTTACTCGAGTATCATTTTTTGGGGAGTACTCATGACTTTACTCAACTACATTTGAGAGGCAAATATTGTACTCTTTACTCCGCTACATTTCTATCCATAACCGAAATACCCATTACTTCTTCGGCCTGGTCCACATGGAGACGGACCCCCGATCTTTTTTTCCCTCATCTCAAGAAATATCCGCGTTCACACAAAACCGATGTAGTATACATGCCAGACCAGCATGTGGCGCTGTAATTCTGCCACAGAGATACACTTACAATGGAGAAGAAGGAAGAGGAAGAGGAGGAGGAGGAGGAGGAGGAGGCGGCATTTTATTTATGTTAGCAACATATTTGTCTTATTTTTGTTCTTGTACTATATTTTTTGTTTTGTACTATTTTATTGATCTTGAGTAAATAATGTAAATTTCTACATTTTGGACTGTTATTTATGTTGCCTAGCAGCTATGGATTTTAATTTTACTATTATAGGTGAACATATAGGTACATATATACGTGCATATATGTACCTATATAGGTATATGTATGCACATATATATGTGTACATATATGTGTAAATATATGCGTGCATATATGTACATATATATGTTCATATGTACATATATATGTGTGCATATATGTACATATATGTACAGATACTATAGGAAAATGGCCAATTTTATATATGTCCTATAAATTATAAACCTATATCAAAACTTATATTGAAACATATATGTTTATATAGGTTTTTTTTTCCATGTGGGCAAACATGCCTGAACAAGCTAATTAAGGTCTTCAGAATTACTAGGGCTACAGGCATGTGAGTGTTTTTTTTTTTCAGAGCTAAACTCTGGAGGACATCTGCACTCCAGGACCGATGTTGCCTATCCCTGTACCTCAGTCGTGGTATTGCCGGCCCAAGACTCAAACCTCAGGGTTAGGAGTCAAACTCTCTAACCATTAGACCACGACTTCCCTATGCTGGCTGCTGAAGTACTAAATTATTATTTATGGTGATACTAAGAAGTTACCAAAGTGTTTTATATAGTTTTCTGGGTTGCTTATTAGTATTAGTAGTTTCTAGGGTGTTACTAGGTGATTTCTTAAGTGCAGAGTGGTTGCTAAGGTGCTGTAGGTGGTTACTAAAGGTCTGAATGGTTGCTAGGTTGCTAGTGTAAGGAGGATTTAGGCTGAGTGGATTCCATAAGCGGGTCTTTATTATAGGATCTGAGCATAAAATCCAAACAATATTCACAACTCGTGGTCAGGTCACAGGCTTGGGTCAAAACACAGGCAAAAAAATCCACTGGCAGACAAATCCAACACAGTAATCCAAAAACGTGAGTCAAAAGAGCAAAAGCAAAGATCATAACAAGTATCAACAATGGAACAATGAAATAACGCTTAGTAAGGAAGTGAATATTGGCAATACTTCGCAAAATGGCAGTGCAAACAAATGACTTATATACAGGGTGACAGGAAATGACAAGACAGGAAATGATGTGGCGGGAACAGCAAATGGCAGAGTTCAATATATGAGACCGTAATGGTGGTGAATCCTTGAGAGTTAGGCAGATCAGTGACAAAGTCAATAGACAGGTGTGACCAGGGCCGTTGGGGAATTGGTAGCGGTTCTAGAAGTCCTGCAGGAAATTGTCGAGGTGTTCGTGAGTGAGCACAGATCTGACAAGCACGTTACATAGTTACTGACATCTGCAGATAATGTGTGCCACCAAAAAGAATTTCTGACCAAAGCCGTGGTGCGATTAATTCCAGGGTGTCCAGAAGCAGGGGATGTGTGAACCCATTGAATGGTTCTGTTACGCAGACTGGTTGTAACATATATTTTCCCAGCTGGGCACTCTGGAGGGGATGGCTCTTCGTGTTGGGCATGTTGAATCTCTTCCATAATGTCCCACTGGATGGGTGCGATGATGATGGCTGGTGGTAAGATGGTTTCTGGTCTCATCTGTGAATTGGCAGAGTCATAGATACGTGACAATGCATCTGCCTTACTATTTTTGCTCCCTGGACGGTATTTGACTGCGAAATTGAACCGAGTGAAAAAGAGTGCCCATCTTGCCTGACGAGGATTCAAACGCTTGGCATTCTTGATATACTCTAGGTTTTTGTGGTCTGTAATGACCTGAAAGGGATGAAGGGTGCCTTCTAGCCAGTGTCTCCATTCTTCAAGAGCGGCCTTGATGGATAATAATTCCTTGTTACCAATATCGTAATTATCGTAAAAATGATGGTTTTCATTAGCAACTGACAAAATGATGGGAAGTGACAAGCATAAACTGATTTGTAAAGTATTGTACATGTGACTCTCTCGATAACTTGAATAGGGGTTTGCAGCAGGTTTAACAGGACAGTTGGAACAGCGATGTCCTGATTCACCACAGTAGAAACAGAGTTGATTGAGTAATCTTCTTCTCCGTTCATCAGGTGTTAAGTGAGTTCGTCCAATTTGCATGGCTTCAGAGGGAACAGACTGACATGGTGTTTGCGCAGTAATAGTAGGCACATAAGCGAAGTTAGACTTGGGACTTGGTTGAGTTCGTAAAAGATTGTCAATCTTGATAGCAAGGGTAATAAACTGGGAGAAGTCGAGGGAGTCATCTTTACATAGTAATTCCGCTTGTAATTTAGCAGACAGACTTGAACGAAAGATGTGCTTCAAAGCAACATCATTAAACCCACTTTGTGCTGCGAGAGTGCAAAACTGGATGGCATAGTCAGAAGCTGGCCTGTTGTCTTGGCGTAACTGAATTAGTTGAGTTGCTGCATCCATGCCCCCAGCAGGATATTGGAAGACATCACGAATCAATTGCGTGAAATAACTATAAGATTGCTGGATATGTGTATCATGATCCCAAACAGCAGTAGCCTACTCTAATGCTTTCCCGGTAAGCAAGGTCATGATAAATGAACACTTTGTATGGTCTTGGTGATAAGTTTCAGGTTGGTTAGAGAAATAGATAGAACACTGTCGTAGGAAACCAGTACAGTTGTCAGGAGAGCCATCAGACTTATCAGGTAACGCGAATCTTACCGGGTCAGGTCGTGGGGCAGGGAGAGACCGAATGTACTGTGTCAAATGCTCATTGGTGGCTTGTAGAGTCAACAACTGGTGTTGAAAACCATTCAGCAGATCCTTTTGATACTCGATGGTAGAAAGGAGTTGAGAGACTTCTGCTGGATCCGCACCGGGCGAAGTATTCTGTAAGGAGGATTTAGGCTGAGTGGATTCCATAAGCGGGTCTTTATTAAAGGATCTGAGCATAAAATCCAAACAATATTCACAACTCGTGGTCAAGTCACAGCCTTGGGTCAAAACACAGGCAAAACAATCCACTGGCAGACAAATCCAAAACAGTAATCCAAAAATGTGAGTCAAAAGAGCAAAAGCAAAGATCATAACAAGTATCAACAATGGAACAATGAAATAACGCTTAGTAAGGCAGTGAACTGGCAATACTTCGCAAAATGGCAGTGCAAACAAATGAATTATATACAGGGTGACAGGAAATGACAAGACAGGAAATGATGTGGCAGGAACAGGAAATGGCAGAGTTCAATATTCAGGTGAAGGCTCCCTCTGGTGGACTGGTTTGGTGGATCAAACGTTACAGCTAGCCTCAGTCCGAGGTTGATGCTGAGATGGCAGCTGTGCTTGCCCTGGCACCTAAGAGCATCAGGCTGGAGTGGTCTCTCCCACCCTGCCCCGAGCGCTTGTGGCTTAGCAATTGGTTTCTGGGTGCTGAGCGTGACACTAACTCACACTCGGCCCAAGTACCTTTCATCCCAGAAGTGCACGAGGAGCTAACGAAATCATGGAGTGCCACAATTAAATAAACAGTGCTTTTCATGTTTTTCAGGTAGATCTAAATTAAATTTTCAAGTACAGAAATGTAATAATCAAATGTAAAATAACACTGCATAGTCTTCACTGTATAGCTTAAATATAAATGAATCCTTATAAAAGTTGTTCAGTCAAAATCAGTGTGATTAATTAATATATATATATATATATATATATATATATATATATATATATATATATATATATATATATATATTAGGGGTGTAACGATACGCGTATTCGTATTGAACCGTTCGGTACGACGCTTTCGGTTCGGTACGCGGTACGCATTATGTATACCGAACGGTTCGTTGGAGTAATTAATTATATTTGAAAAAAAAAAAAAAGAGAGAGAGAGAAATATAATGATATGCGTTCAACAAGGTAGCCCAATAACCCAAACAACGTAACAGGCAACGCCCCTGACACTCCCGAAGAAGAAAAAAACACCATCTTATATGTTTATGTTAGGCTACTCAGCAGGCGCTCGCTCACTCAGTACGCGCTGAAGGCTCGTTGCAAAATAGCCAATGCGTTTAACAGACTAGAAATGAGAAGATCCTCCAATAACCAACAGGTCTGGTGTTTGGGTGCACCTTGGATTCCCTGTAGGCTATGATGGTGATGGCAAGAGAGTGGTGGATAAAAAAACAACGGTATGTCGCATCTGCAACATGACAGGGTACACCAGCGGGAATAAAAAAAAAAAAAAAAAAAAAAAACACCAGCGGGAATATCTGGGATATATGCGTCAGTACTATCTGGGAAAAGACGGAAAAAAAGGAGAAACATGCACGCAGCAAACTATCCCTGCAGCATTTAGAAACTATAGCTTACAGGGAATCCAACCCAAACACCAGACCTGTTGGTTATTTTAGGATCTTATATTTCTGGTCTGTTAAAGGCATTCGACATTTTGCAACGAGCCTTCAGCGCGTGCTGAGTGAGCGAGCGCCTTAGGGGCCGTTCACATATCGTGCCTAAAAACGCATGGAAAACGCTAAGCGCGTCTTTCTCCTCCTTTCCAAAGCGCTTGGGCAGAAGCGCTCATGAGGCGTCTGTCTTTGCTAAGCAACAATGACGTGCTCTCTCCATGAGACGCGGAAATTTCAGCGAAGGATAAATGGATTTGCAGCTCTAAAAATCGCTTGCAGTAGCTCTGCTACTAAATTTATTTCAAAATTGCAATCCATATACAACTATGATCAGCTGATCCTTCATCTTGGCTGAGCTCTCAACGTTGTTACGGGAAAGGATGAAGCTGATTGGTTAGTTCTTGTCACATGACCCGCGGTGCGCTTGCGGCATTCTGAAAAGTTGAGATGTTTTTACATTTTGCTGTATCTAAAACGTATCGAACCGAACCGTGACATCAGTGTATCGTATCGAACCGAACCGTGAATTTTGTGAACCGTTACACCCCTAATATATATATATATATATATATATATATATATATATATATATATATATATATATATATATATATATATATATATATATATATATAATTTTTTTGTTTGTTTTTTTTGATGGAAGTTTTCGGTTAGTCTGCTTTCACTTTAAGGAAAACACGAATCCAATATACTGATCCATATGTGTTTTTCTTTCTCAGCTGTTTACGTTAAGACATACAATATTCCTAACCGACTGTCTCTAAGATATTCGCCAAGGTGCACGTTGATGTAATTTGGATGGGTTGAATGCAGACCAACAATTCCAAGTATGGGTAGCCATACTTGGCAAATGGTCACGACTTTCACTTTCATTTTATGTGTGACATCGACACATCATATTGTTAGACATTTAATCGATATATAGTTACACCCCTATTTCCAAGGTGATATAAGTAGCTGATATGGTGTTTCTTGACAATGCCAAAATGCTGAGTGGTAGCTTGGGTGTTACATGTAGTAACTATATTGTTCTGTGTCGTTGATAAGGTGTTACTTGGTGGTTTATATGGTGTTCTGGGTAGTGTGCTAAAGCAGTTAACTGCTACTAGATGTTTAACCTAAATTGAAAACTAATGGTTGAAATGGGCTCTGCAGTCCAAATTCAAAAGATTTCAAAAGTTTCTCTTGTCCCTCCTCCTCAAACTTGATGTTCAAGTGGTTTTCCAGATCAAGGACATGCAACGGAACCTTCACAGAAATCCACCCACCTTAGTTACTGTTTTTACCTCCGACAAGCCATGCTACACATCAATGCTCTCACGCAGTTAAAAATACATTGTGGAGCAAAGAGGAAACTGACAACGCGCTGACAGACACGACAGAGGAGGTTGCTTCTGTTATGAAACAGTATTTCTTAATTTTTGTAAGGAATTCAATGTACAATCAACAATGTATACCATTTTGTGATTCTTTAATGTATCGTGACATATCACTCTATTGCCTCAGTTCAAGCGGCATGTGAACCAATATTCTTTTCATATTTACTTAAAGCACAAAATAAACATGAATGAACATCAGAAAGTGTTTTTTTTTTTCCCAACTGTGGAAACACACCAATATGCACCATGTTTGATTGACAGGCAATCTGACCAATCACAATGCCGAATCTGCCATTTTGGTCCACCAAACAAACCAGACAGGAGAGTAGGTTAACGTTTGTGGACTTGAACTTGAAGAAATGGTGTATGCTGCCATATTTCCTCATTTGAAACAAGACAACTTTGAATGTTCATTCATGTTTATTTCATGCTAGTAAAGAAGATGATATGATTGGTTCACGCTTGAACTTAGTGGATACAGAGACAAAACAGTATTTGTTTTTTTTTTTAATTGCAAAATTTGCTGAGACTGTTTTATATCTAAAGTAATCTGCTCTGTGATGTATTTTATATTATTTTTTGCATGAGAATATGATGTGTGGTGTGAGAGTGTCATGGCTTGTCGGACATAGCAACAGTAATGAAGGGGGTGGGTCTTTGCAAAGGGTCAATTAGCAATGCAAACTGACAAGCCTTACACACTGTAAGTCTATAAATTGATTTATGCGCATTTTACTATTCCTCTGATCAAAAAGTTTTTACTTGATGCAGAGGCTTTTTAGGTCGGGCAGAATCTGTGATCTTTGACCCAGTTTGTTTTCTTACTTCAATGGCATCCACGCTGTGTTTTCTGTCAACTGGCAACCCTGGGTAAATTGTCAGTGGGCAGAGTCACACAGACCAAAACAGAGACAGATATTCCGACATGGAACACATATTTCAAAGTATAATAACTGGATGTTTGGAGAAACAATTTTGAACTTAGCAAACATTATGATATTTTTGTGCTTTAGTACAGTCAAAAACTTACATACAGCAATTTTAAGAACACTCATTACTTGCATGGCTTTTTGGAGCTTAATACTCAACTTACTTTAGCATGGTGATCATTTCCAGTTTCAGATGGAGGACTTGCTTTTTTCATATTTTTACATTTTCTGTTTAAAAACGTTAAGTCCTACAAGGTTATGTGCTAAATGAAGGTTCACTACTAAAAAGTGCAATGTACAGGAGAAGCCTGACCAATAAATCTCATTAAAATGTTCAATCCTGTTTAATGTAGAGAGAATTAAGCTTCTCACTTAAAGGTCCATGTCTATAAAAGCCTGAGGTAGCCAGACAGAATCGTAAAAAAAAAAAAAAAAAAACTTTTTCAATGCTCTTTGGACTCGGAGTTCAGCCGAGTATTGATTTTGATCTACTTATTCATCAATACAAATGTGAATAAATTGCTTAGCCAGAGACAGAGTTGCAGAGGACCGTGCCAAACTGCACTACCACTGAGAAATGAATAAGAAAATTGCTTTCTTATAGTTACAGCACACCTGGGTTGAAATCAGAAATTTATCCCCATACATTTCATCAAGTGCTGATACTCTAGTATCTATATTACACAATGACAATGTAATTACTACTGTATGTGTTTTAATTAAAACTGTATGTGGAAACATACCTGACATTCATAATAGACTACAGTTTTATAGAATATAAAACCTAGAATCTAAAAAATATTTTTAAACATTCGTAAATTTACTATATGAAGATACGTAGCAAATATGTTGCATTACTCCTAACCATTTCAAAAGGTTAATGTGTGAACAAATTCACCAAGAACAAGATTTTTTTTTTTTTGTCAGTTTAAGCTGCATAGTATTCTGAATATGTTTGCTTGATTATTATTTTTTATATATAATTGTCAAAACTGTTCCATTCTGCTCGTTTTTGAAATGTACTTTGCAAGAAATAACCCCCCAATGGGAAACACGCTTCTTTCCTTGTCCCTCTAAGCTCGGCACAGCCGGAGCAGGTCCCAGGTGGACTACATTAAAGTGTCAAAGACACGGAAAGGTAAGATGAAATCTATGAAGCCGAATCCACTACTTTGGAAACAAAGGTCGTCATTACTCTTCAGTTCAAAGGTCAAATCACTAAAGAACACATTTAACTCTCTAATTCAGCAGCATCCTTGACAATGACACGTGACATGGCATATTTCCTTTTTAACAGATGGAACTTCCTCAATAAAATTGACAATTTAATTGGTTAAATGTAATTTACTGTACTACATACAGTATAGTGAACTAATAATATGTCAGTAGACACTTTCACAGCTTGAGAAACTTCTTTCACATTCTAGTCCATTTGATTATGCCATTTAATTATCCATTTAAAAGTGTTTTTGTTATATACTCAAAAAGTGAAATATGTACTGTATCACGCCAATTATCAGTAATTTTATTCAAATGTCAGTACAATTTAAAATAATTTTTTTTGTTTTTAATATATTTCCACATGAATTTTCAACATCATCACTCCAGTCTTCAGTCTTGCACAATCCTTCAGAAATCATTCTAATATGCTGATTTGCTGCTTAGTTATTATTGATGCTCAATTATTAATGGTATTATTATCAGTGGTGAAAAGAAAAAGTCTTCATTACTTTTAGATCAAAGGTCAAATCATTATGGAACACATTTAACTTTCTAATTCAGTAGCATCCTTGATAATGCCACATATCCATTTCCTTTTTAACAGATGGGACATCCTGAACTACTAGAGCAACCAGAACAACCACCAATGGAGGTGAAAATTGCATATTCATATTATATCCCACCTCATTTTTGGAAAAAGCTTCATATTACTTTCCAGAATGTTTCCAGCAATAAGTGGAAATCAAACATTAGATCACACTGGAAACATTGTAATAAAAGGAATCATTGTGCAGAAAAAGAGAGAAAAAAGCAAGGTCTCATTTAGCCTATGAATTATTGTCAACATATCGGTCATGGATATTTTCAGGGGCATTTTATGATTAAATTAGAGGTGCTACTAAGTGAAATCTAGACAGTATAAAGTAATATAAATCTTGAAAACACTCTATTTGTTTAACATGTTAGACATAACATACAAGACGGTATTTGATATACAAGGAACTTAAACTTACCTGAATGAAACTCTTGCACGGTTTGGAGAGCGTGTAATATTTAAGCATACTGCAGCTCTGAAAAGAGTTTCATGGAAGACTGCCTTACATTAAATCTGTTATATCCATGTTAAACAGGAGCTTCAGTCCATATGCTCAGAGCTGGATTTAAACTTTTAAACCTTCCGTTCTGACAGCTATGACTGCATTCCCATAAAGCAGAAATTTTAGAGCAGGAAATCTCGGGTATGATAAATGTATTATTCAAATTATTTAGTCCAGCATTCTGACAGACAAACAAAGGGTAGCCAACTGAGCTTTTTCATTAAGGATCAATGGTCCCTTTCTGCTGCTGAAATAGTTTTTCATTCTAGCTGTGGGTGTTAGCTAGAAACCCAAAATGGTGCTACTTAATTTGCTTACAAATGAACACGAGCGTTAGATATGAATGAGAAGCCATCATCCATTTAAACGTCAAAAGAATATAGTGTGTAATATATAATGCAACAATAGAATTTGAACTTGAATAGTGTTAGAGTAACAATAGCAGAAATAGTTTACCATTATCATAATAATTGCATTCATTTATGCAACCATTTCATGGTTTTCTAAAAAATATGTAGAATATGTAAATGTAGCTATAAAAAATACTATATATAGTCACTTATTAAAGCAACCTGCCATTTAAACAGAGTTTTCAACAAAATAATTATGAAACAAATTAATGGATGTTCTCAAACTACAAAAAAGTAATTAATTAATTAAATAAATAATAATAATAATAATAATAATAATAATAATAATAATAATAATAATAATAAATTACTGTGGCATTCATAAAATCAATCTGCAGTGGAAATATCTCAAACCCTTACATGACAGTTTCAGCATCCAGCCCAATTAGCCATCAGTTGCCCCCATCCCATTCAGCATCCATCCCAAATATAATTCCACAGGTTATGACATTTCTTTCACATTCTTTTACATTTAATTATACAAATCACTTTTGCTACATGTCACTGTAAAAACTAATAAAAAATAAAAAAATAAAAAAATAAAATGTGTTAATTGGTTATGTCAGGGTTATGGACCAGTCTGTGTGTTTTTGCTCCCTGTGACCCAGTTTTTGTCTCCCATTGATTGTGTTAATTTAATCCCAGGTGTGTTCCATTCTTCCCCAATTATCCTGTTTTTAAAAGCCCTAGTCCATTCAGTTCTTGTTTGTTGGGTCTACTTGTTGCTATGTTTTCTGTGATTCCCTGTGTTGGATGTAAACTGTTCCCTGGACTCCATTAAAGATTGTTTCATGTATTCCATGTCTCCTCATTCCTCTCTACACAGAGTGTGACAGAAGACCCTACTCACAACAGTTTATTGCATTTTTCCCCTCCGTTTTGTTTCCATTTTCCTTCCAGTGTTTTTCTTTCCGTTGTGTTCCATAGATCCCTTCCTTCACTTGATGGCCACACCAGACTGTTCCTGTTCCTGGCACGCATCACCAACTACCCAGACAAACTGCTTAGTGTGTTCGACAATGGCAGTTTGAACATCGCGTGCGGAGCGCCATCGTCAGATCACTGCCCTCGAGCAAATTTGGCTACCTTTGTGGAGTGGACACTGGCGAGAAATGGATCTCCATTCCCTGTCGGTTCCAAGGAGTTTATCGCCAGTGCCACTCCTGACCCAGAGCCCAGCCAACCATCTCCCCGCAGTACGGAGCATCAGCCTGTGCCCACTGATGATGGAGAGCCATTTCACACCGCGATCCACAAGCCAGAGCAAAGCCAAGCATCTGAGCAGATGATCGCCCTGGAAGTTGAGCCAAACCCATCAGACCAAGTGCAAGAGCAGGCTACAGAGCCCACCACAAGGGAGAAAGTCATGGACGGTGTGAGCACAGAGGGAGCTCCGCCCCCTGCATCGTGGCTGAGCATGAGCTGAGTATGGCACAGCGTTGGTGCCAAAACAAAGAGGGCAGGGCTCCAGACCCTGAATCCAATTCAGAGCATCCTCTAGTACCTGCTCCTAGAAAGCTCCTTCCAGTGCCCTCTCCTCGAAAACGCTCACCCTTCCACCCGCTCCAGCCTCCCCCACCGCTGTCATCTGGCAGCCACTCTGCTCGCCCTCAGCCCACCATCATTGTGGTGTGAGCCCTAAGGGACTACCAGCGCTGCCGGGGTCTGAGTATTTCAGCCTCCGAAGCCTGTACTCTGCCTCTACTCCTAGCCCCCTCACCTCCACAATCACAAATTGATCCATCAGCTCCACCAGGTTCCCCTTGTTCCTCCGGCTCCACCTTGGTCAGGCATTGACCCGCCATTGCCTCTTCACTCCTCTCCTCTGGCTGTGCCTCATTACTCCGTCCCACCGTCTCCGTTGGGCTCCTTCCTCCCGCCAGCTCCACCTTGGTCCTCAGTTGCTCTGGCTCCGTGGCTGGCTTGTTGGCTCTCTGTCTCTGCCTCGGGGTCCTTCCACCGTTGGCACCACCATAGGCCACTGTTATGGCTGTGGCCTGGGTCCTGCTGTATTCTTCCTGCTCCGGGTCTCTCTTGTCTCCTCCCTGGCTCTTCACTTCATCACCCTCCTGGTCTATGTCTGCCGGCCTCCTCCTGGATATCCATCTTCCAGAACCCCCTTCCAAGTACCCTCCCACACCTCCTTCAGTTGTTGTCATGGTGCGGGGATGCACCTTCCGGTCAGTAGGGAGTGTTATGTCAGGGTTATGGACCTGTCTGTGTGTGTTTTTGCTCGCTGCGAGCCAGTTATTGTCTCCTATTGATTGTGTTAATTTGATCCCAGGTGTCAATTCAATTCCGTGTTGGATGTACCCTGTTCCTGGACTCCATTTAAGATTATTTCATCCATTCCATGTTTTACCATCACAGCAATAAATTACATTAAAGTATATGAACATGGTTTTAACATTAAAAAAAGTTTAATATAAAAAATGAAAATATAATTTTTTTTAATAATACTTTTTTTTATCTTACTGACCCCAAATTCTGAATGGTATATAAAAACTGCGATAGTTACAGTGATTTCTATTACTCAATAAGACACACACCAGCAAACAATGATGCACAAAGAAACAAAACAGTGTCATTGAGTACAGTACAGTTATTTTAAACTCAATTCCCTGCAGTGTTAAAAAATTATGAGCTCAGATAACACTTACGTAAAGCTCTTACATAAAAACATAAAAAATGACTGTACATTGTACATGAAATATTCTTCTTTGTTTATGTGCAAGTCCTGTGGGCATTTCACTCTGGGGGATCTGTGGTCATCTACCTCCAGAGTTGATTCTTTGGCATTAACAATTAAATAACATACAAGAATACAGAACGGCAAGAGGTCACACAGTCTGTTCTGTTGCAGCCAATATGAAATTCAAGTCAAGTGATTGATTTTAACTGAGCTTGCACTCATTTCTTCCATCAGCACACATTTTAATGTCAGACACAACAGTTGTAACAGTCGGAGCATTCACATGCCCTTTGATGCATTAAAGATGAATGGTGATGTCAGCAGACTGTTTCGTGTAGCAGCCATAACATTAGCTAGCAGTTTTTAGTGTAGTCTAAGCCACAGGGCAAAAGGCTAAACTGAGTTATTTCAGAAAATCCTGTGTCCAACATCACGACAAATCAAATAACTGACACTGGCAATATATAGATTTTCTTTGATATATACTGTACAGTACTGAGGTATGAAACAAATACAGGCATTTTCAATAGTTGACTTAAATAGCTCTGTTTGAAAATAATGTAATTATAAAATGACGGGTATTTTTGTTAAACCTGCAACTATACAGACAATGTAAATCATTAGAAAAAGCTGAAAAATATATTTTTTGACTTTCATATGACTGGGAAATAATGTGATTGTTGTGATTATTGTTAAATAAATATATTCAACAATAAGAAACGTATGCTAATAGTAATACTATAGAGTATATTTTTTTTATTCTATGTATTTGTTTGTTTTTTTATATATACAGTATTGTTCAAAATAATAGCAGTACAATGTGACTAACCAGAATAATCAAGGTTTTTAGTATATTTTTTATTGCTACGTGGCAAACAAGTTACCAGTAGGTTCAGTAGATTGTCAGAAAACAAACAAGACCCAGCATTCATGATATGCACGCTCTTAAGGCTGTGCAATTGGGCAATTAGTTGAAAGGGGTGTGTTCAAAAAAATAGCAGTGTCTACCTTTGACTGTACAAACTCAAAAACTATTTTGTACAAACATTTTTTTTTTCTGGGATTTAGCAATCCTGTGAATCACTAAACTAATATTTAGTTTTATGACCACAGTTTTTTAAAACTGCTTGACATCTGTGTGGCATGGAGTCAACCAACTTGTGGCACCTCTCAGCTGTTATTCCACTCCATGATTCTTTAACAACATTCCACAATTCATTCACATTTCTTGGTTTTGCTTCAGAAACAGCATTTTTGATATCACCCCACAAGTTCTCAATTGGATTAAGGTCTGGAGATTGGGCTGGCCACTCCATAACATTAATTTTGTTGGTTTGGAACCAAGACTTTGCCCGTTTACTAGTGTGTTTTGGGTCATTGTCTTGTTGAAACAACCATTTCAAGGGCATGTCCTCTTCAGCATAGGGCAACATGACCTCTTCAAGTATTTTAACATATGCAAACTGATCCATGATCCCTGGTATGCGATAAATAGGCCCAACACCATAGTAGGAGAAACATGCCCATATCATGATGCTTGCACCTCCATGCTTCACTGTCTTCACTGTGTACTGTGGCTTGAATTCAGAGTTTGGGGGTCGTCTCACAAACTGCCTGTGGCCCTTGGACCCAAAAAGAACAATTTTACTCTCATCAGTCCACAAAATGTTCCTCCATTTCTCTTTAGGCCAGTTGATGTGTTCTTTGGCAAATTGTAACCTCTTCTGCACATGCCTTTTTTTTTAACAGAGGGACTTTGCGGGGGATTCTTGAAAATAGATTAGCTTCACACAGACGTCTTCTAACTGTCACAGTACTTACAGGTAACTCCAGACTGTCTTTGATCATCCTGGAGGTGATCATTGGCTGAGCCTTTGCCATTCTGGTTATTCTTCTATCCATTTTGATGGTTGTCTTCCGTTTTCTTCCACGTCTCTCTGGTTTTGCTCTCCATTTTAAGGCATTGGAGATCATTTTAGCTGAACAGCCTATCATTTTTTGCACCTCTTTATAGGTTTTCCCCTCTCTAATCAACTTTTTAATCAAAGTACGCTGTTCTTCTGAACAATGTCTTGAACGACCCATTTTCCTCAGCTTTCAAATGCATGTTCAACAAGTGTTGGCTTCATCCTTAAATAGGGGCCACCTGATTCACACCTGTTTCTTCACAAAATTGATGACCTCAGTGATTGAATGCCACACTGCTATTTTTTTGAACACACCCCTTTCAACTAATTCAACTAATTGCCCAATTGCACAGCCTTAAGAGCGTGCATATCATGAATGCTGGGTCTCATTTGTTTTCTGAGAATCTACTGAACCTACTGGTAACTTGTTTGCCACGTAGCAAGAAAAAAATATACGAAAAACCTTGATTATTCTGGTTAGTCACATTGTACTGCTATTATTTTGAACAATACTGTATATTTAATTTATTTATTTTTGCAAACTTACAACAGGCACACATTGTAGCATTTATGATAGTTTACAATTGTCAATTGTCAGACTGTACAAACTATTAAAATGGACATGAGCATATGCAGAGTTTTACATCATCAATCTGACACGTTCAGTGATAGTGAACCACATTCACAGGTGAAATTGAAAAGGTGGCTAGCAAATGAAAACAATCTTTAGCATTCCTTTTGATATTGGCTTGTCTTGAAAAGAAAATAATAAATAAATGTGCCTCAAAACTTGACATTGGCAGAATTTAATCAGAGGTAAAAATTCAATCACAATGATTATTAATTTGCTGTCGATGAATACGCTAACTGGATTCTTTTAGCATTAGCAAAATTTGTCGAAATTAAAGAGTGTGCACTGGAAACAAACCCATGCTGCCACATCTGAAATCATGAGACAAGGTTATCTAGCGGTTGCGAAAAAAAAAAAAAAAATTCTCCCATACACCATGTTTAAAGTTTGAGGCCCTCCCAACATGGGAATCTGGGTATCAAAATTATTCCCGAACTTCCCAGTGGTAAACACTACATCAGAGGGCATTTGTGTGCAGTTTATTCCTAGGTAAATCATCTTTATGGAAGTTCCAAGAGCACGCAAAGGCAGCATAAAAACACCAGAGATACATCCAACAAGACCTGACAATACTAAGATACAAGGGCTCAAATACACCCAGGGTAACTGGCTAACAATACACAGTCGCAAACACTAGGGAGCTGACAAGAAGAAGAATAGAGAAAAAAATTAATAATAAAATCCGAACTTTAAGTCCAAAATAAAAAACAAGAAAAAGATTTTAAATTACATTATGAATGTTTCAATTTCTCAGAGTGGCTTGATTCAGAATACATGAAAAAAGTTGTTCTTAGATACTAAAACAGCATATCATGAGCTGAATGTGTATTAATCATTCATGTCGGCGCCAATAGCATTGTGGGTAAGCGCGTCACCATGTAGTGCTGTTGTGCTTCGGGAGACCCGAGTTCGAGTCTTATTGGGGAAGTCGTGGCCTAATGGTTAGAGGGTTGGACTCCCAATCGAAGGGTTGTGGGTTCTAGTCTCGGGCTGGAAGGAATTGTGGGTGGGGGGAGTGCATGTACAGTTCTCTCTCCACCTTCAATACCACGACTTAGGTGCCCTTGAGCAAGGCATCGAACCCCCAACTGCTCCCCGGGCGCCGCAGCATAAATGGCTGCCCACTGCTCCGGGTGTTTGCTCACAGTGTGTGTGTGTGTGTGTGTGTGTGTGTGTACACTGCTCTGTGTGTGTGCATTTCGGATGTGTTAAATGCAGAGCACAAATTCTGAGTATGGGTCACCATACTTGGGTGAATTTCACTTCACATCACTTTAATGAATACAGTGTATGGGGACCATATGAGCCATTTTCCCAGGACGCGTTCTTGCCAGGATTTTTATATTGCCTGAAATATCCAGTTTTTTGCTGTTTGTGCTGTGCAGATTGAACATTGTATGACATTCATAAGAGCTATAGAGAGCAGAGTGGACAAGGAGATGGCTCCTTATGCATTAAAATCACTCTCTTGGTACTTTGGTGTCATACAATGATCGTTGCGCAGCGACGCTTCAAGTTGAATGAACGAACAAACAGCTAACATGTACGTGTATTTGCATTGCTTTGAACGTTCTCTGTAAAACTCACTTTCTCACATGCCATGACTGGTTGATTATGTACCATACCTGCATGTTATTGGTCAAACTACTTTGCATCTTTTAGGCAATATAGAAAAGGACGCGTCCTGGGAAAATGGCTCATATGGTCACCCTAATACAGTGCCAAAATTCGCTATAAAAGGATATATCTTTATATATGATTTATACAGCAGTTGTTTCGATATTGTGTAACCTCACTTTCACAATTCTTTGCCAAATGCTGTTAAGGGCATTATTTTACAGCTTATAACTTTGGGTTTTAACTAGATCTGATTGAATATTGTAATAATTAATTCTACTGTGGTTCTGATTGTCACAGATCGTCCTAGCCCTCTCATCTCCAGCACCCAGGGCTCCCAGTCACCCGAATACTAATCATCCACACCTGTTCCCAATCAGACCATCATCAGCACTCTATTTAAGCACAGACCTCAGCCTCAGTCAGTGTCTAACCTCGAATTAAGAAAGTGTAACTTACATTTTCTCTATGCTTACCTGTGATGCTCCTGAATGTCCTGTGTCCCACCTTGAGGATTGTCTCCCTTTGCTACTTATGCCATTGCTGAGGTGTGCCTAATTGTGTAAATGAAAATCTTAACTATAAAGCCACAAAATAACTGTTATGCATCTCCTAATGAAACACAATAGTTGTTTGACTTAAGGTGGCACTCCGATTACAGGGTGTTTTTGTCATTTTTATGTCAAATAAATCTTGGTGTTTTGCTTTGTCAAAGCAGTGTTGTTGTAGTAAAGGTACACCGCTACAGTTGTGTTGCTGGGTTTTGAAGCAGGTTGGGTTATTTATTTATTTAATTTATTTATTTATTTTTTTCATTCTATTTACAGCAATTTCATTATCCAGTTGGTTCAGATGTGGATGAACTGTAGATGTATGCATACTGCCAGAGGTGGGTACTAAGTTAAATAAGTTTTTTTTTTTTTTTCAACATGTTTAATTTTAATAGGTTAACGCTATAAAAGGTATTTTATTCCAAATACGTACTACAAACTAGTTAGTGTATTCAGCAGGCATAATATATTTAAAATTGCTTCGGATGAATAAGGTATTGCAAGTATTAGATCCAACAACAGTAATAATACAGTGCGTTGACATAAGGAAAGGTACTTTTGGTACTTCTAAAAGAAAGTACTTCTGTACTTTTACTTAAGAAAAGATCAGTCATTACAACCTTTACTTGTATTGGAGTAATATTAGACCAGCAGTATCTGTACTTTCACTCAAGTAATAGAGTTGTTTGTCCACCTTGATATTAAGGTAACGATATTCAAATATGCATTAAAGTTTTAAATTAAATGTGTAAAAATGTTACTTTGAAATTGCATCCTTACACACGTTTAAAGAGGTCATCGGCTGGCCCTTTTCCACAAGTTAAAATAAAAAATATATAACATCCGTTTTTTTTTTTTTTTTTTTTTTTTTTTTGTGGTTGTGAATATATAGTAGGTATTTTGACCTGTAACTTTGAGATCATTTGTAAGGAAAGAAGATGTATTGGACATAAATGTGTTTTCTATTTTAAATGTGTTTTTTAAAAAAAGGACCTAAGACCTTCTTTTTCTTCCGTGTATCATGGATCATGGACCTCCAGGTGCCCTTGGGAAAAGCAACACTATTTTAAAAACAGTTGAGCCACTGTCATGCTACTGAAAAATGTGGTTAAAGTGCAACACAGTACACAAATAGTGCAGCAAGCCCTTCAGATAAAAATAATAATAAAATAAAGTTTAAATTTAGTTGATTTGAGTTTTTGTCTCTTAGCAGTATATGCTAATGTACTCCTACATATACACAAACTTCAGCAAATATGCTCCAATTTCTGCAGTCTCTTTCCATCTCTCCCTTAATACCGCCTGCAACTGACTAGCAATAGTAATCAGCAAGTGTTTCATTTTTGAAATTCTGAAGAGGGGTTGAGTGGGTTTTTGGTTAAATGCTGGAAATAAGTTCTGCAGTTAACTCAAGCCCAATAAATGTTCATGTTTCATTCTACAAGATAAAACACACAAGTAATTGTGATTACAGAGATTGTCAAAGATATGAAATGTTATCAAGCGGAACTGATGCATTTATTAGTAGTCCACTTTTAGAAACTATTCAAACTCAAACTTTCTGTTTTTAAATAAAGATTAGAAGTGCTGTCAGAAACTTAATGTTGATAACATTGAAGTCATGTGACTGTGGTATAAGTTGGTTAATAGCCCATGTTTAGTTTTTACTTCTGCCGATTGTATGTATTTAGGCTTATAAACTTCAAGTTGTGCTCTTCTGAAGAATATCATGATGAATAAAATACGTAAGGATCATATACTTTTATTGGACACAGAGCTTATTTTCTACAATCCAAGAGCCAGTTAAAAAAATAATAATAATCTCAAGAAACCAGGGAGATATGAGCAGCCTCCTATTGGGATGAGACTATCAAGGTTGCCAATTCCACGGTTTTACAATGGAATTGGTCTACATTTACACTGTAGCTGCGGGTTGTCTAGTCCGGGGGTTAAAGCAAGCTCTCCCCTCCTCCCAGAATGCTATATTCACAGAAGGGAACTGTGTAAAAAAAAAAAAAAAAAAAAGTCACCTGGAGGTGATTGTTATGATACTGTATGTCCCGCCCCAACTTCCTGTTTTCATTGGAAATATGCCAACATAGGAAAGAAATATCATGAGTTCTTTCATCAGTCTATCTGCAGAACATATAAAAGGGAAAAACACTGACCTGAGAATGACCGAATGAATCCCTGAACTACAGTACTCTGCTTGTTTTTTTTTTGTAATTTTGATCTTTCAGTACAGCCATCAATGAGGAAACACACAGCCTCCAGCAGTGACAAAGCTTAGTCGCTTATTCAAATACAGGAGCTGTCGGGGGGTGATAAAACAAATGAACTGCAGCAAAAATCAAAAGCTAGTCATTAAGCACCGGCGCATCCGCCCTAGTGCTCCTTTAATATTTGCGAAAGAGACGTAGAGTTAGCACCTCTATCAGGATCACCTGACCGTAGCTTTAACATAGTCATCTGGGAGACCGTAGTGCTGCTTATGCAAATTGCTGATTATGAATAATAGATCAGATGATGGCTATTACTGCGGTTCAACGGCTCACTGGCAATGACAGTGTACATTTACATGATGAATAATAAACGAGATATGTCTCATGGAGAGCTCTTACATGGAATCTCCTGCATCAAAAAAGCTTGTAAAGAGTATTTTTCATATAACCATATAAGCAAGTAAATGATTACACTGTCATTACACCATATGAGCATGCTTTAACCAGACAGGATGTTAATGCACAGCGCACATACAGTACAGATCCTACAATTTTTTTTTTTAGATTAACCAAGTAGTTGCCACCTCTTACTTGGTCACTTAACCTCTGGCTTAGAGTGAGAATGTGTTGAGTACCTGGAGTAAACCTGCTAATCTCACTGACAGTTGCACCCCCAATACTCATGGGGGCTCAGTTGTTCAAGTGGTTGGCAAAATAAATTGGTATAAACACCTGGTATAAACATGTATCTGATTTATGTCAGAATCCTGTGAAAACATCACAAAAATCTGTGACTAGATTTCATTGTTTGTTGAAGGCAAGGGTCTCTGTTATTTTTAATGCATAAGCTAACATACAATATGTACAATAGAGATGTGCATCTCCATTACTGAGGCATAACCTACGATACAATTAAGATACATATGAAGCAGCTAGCAATGAGATGCGATTTACCCCATTACTATGCAGTGCGATTTGATTTCGATTCAATTAAACACAATGCTATTCGATGCAATGGAAGAATAAAATTATCACATTTATTTATTTGCTTCAGACAGACAGCAAATCATAAATTAAGTTATGTGTCTTCTGACTTTAATGCCTCATAGCCTGTTTCATAAAACAAGTAAACCAAATAGGCCAGGCTTATGCTGGGAAACTAACCTGGTCCAGGATAGGCTTACTATCAGGTTAAGCTAAACTCTTCTAACACTGAACAATAGGAATCCAAATATATTACCACTGACTCTCTCACATACTATAGCTATGCAGCCTTTATTTCTGGTTTTATAGTTATCAGAACAGATAGCAGAACATTAGAACATTACAATCTAACATTGCTCTTTAAAGCTTTGAAATAATTAAACTAAAAGTTAAATCAAACTAATACATTTTATAGGAAATGCACATGAACTCATCCCAGATTAGTAATTATGACTGTTTTACATTTTATTTACCCATTGCAATAGTCACTTTACAGTTCCTGCTATCATAAAAATACACTTACATATAGGTTTAAAAAAAATTGTTTAATTTTGAATTATTGCATTCCGTCTGTTTAGTGTGTATGTGCGCACCAGCGCTCGTTCACAAGTGTAAGCCTCGGCCACTCCTGACAGCAGAATTTATATATTTGCATTACTATTTAAAGATTAAATGTGTGACATATCAGTTATGCACTGAGGAAAACACAATGTCTAAAATGCATTAAACAGCTCAAACATATTGGCTGTTTGCTATGGTGGATCGATTTGATCCATGATCGACATTAAGAGCTGCTTAAAGGTGCATAACATACAGTTTCACCCAATCTCATGTTAATCTTGAAGTACGTATAGAGAAATATTGCATCTATGGTCGCTGTGATTTTGCCAAGTAAGACATGTTCCTGGATCAACATTATTGTTCAAAAATATAGACTTAACCCAAACATAACCCTACCCCAAATTTATTCCTAAAATCAGTGTGAATTGATAGCTGGTGTAGAAGCACCTAGCCCTGATTTTAAGCCTAAAACAGATATTTCCTGAAAAGTTATATCTCAATTCTGATTGGAATGTTGTTTCCGGATCAACTAGGATGTTGATTCAGGAACTTATTGTGCTTGGTGAAGTCACACTCACCTGCATCCTTCATATCTCCAAATATCTTTGGTTTTATCATATTTCTAAAAGAAAGATACAAGGGCAAGCTTCCGGGGGCGTGCTGTGGGTGAGTGATGAGCACTTGAGCTGCCGAATGTCAACAAAACAGACATTTGATGACGTTTCACTTACTGTCTGCAGTTCTGAATCATGACCGGGTCATTTATAGCTGGGACCACTACATATTTCAATATCAAACGATGTGCAAATAGAGTGTTGAACTGTGCCATATCTATAAAACCTTCGTCAACAAACACACTTGTGAAACTTTGTTGCTTTCCCAGATAAACAGACTGTATCCACTGTTTACATAACACTGGGTTATTTAGGAAGCTGAATGAAGTTATCTTTCCCTTACAACCAAAAACACACTTCTTTGGAGACATTCTTCACGAGCAAGTCCCGTGCAGCGCTGCCACCGGATGAAGCTTGTTGATGACGCAATCTCAATCATGCTCTGGTCAGTGTGCACAGGCATGTTTTTCCAGGAGATATTACCATATAAGGAGTTCCACCCTCGTCTACATCATGAAGAGCCAAAAAACAAAGCTCAGAAACTTGTATGAACTTCATCGTTTACGGAACTGTTTTAGCCCCAATTGATTTGTTAGGTTATTTCAGGTCAGGTTTTGGACTTTAATCACTGCTTTTCCGAAGGTCTCCATAGTGTTGTTGGATGATTCTTCTGCACAATCTGACTTTGCTGCAGCCTGGAATTGAACTGCTGGTTTCGTCTGGTCAGAGGATAACTGGCCCCCAACTGAGCCTGGTTTCTCCCAAGGTTTTTTTCTCCATTCTGTCACCGATTGAGTTTCGGTTCCTTGCCGCTGTCGCCTCTGGCTTGCTTAGTTGGGGTCACTTCATCTTCAGCGATATCGTTGACTTGATTGCAAATAAATGCACAGACACTATTTAATCTGAACAGAGATGATATCACGGAATTCAATGATGAACTGCCTTTAACTGTCATTTTGCATTATTGACTCACTGTTTTCCTTATGAATGTTGTTCAGTTGCTTTGACGCAATGTATTTTGTTTAAAGCGCTATATAAATAATGGTGACTTGACTTGTTGTTGTGATATGTCAAAACAACACACTTGAGACGATAAATTGATCTACACTGATCTAAAATATTGCTCACTGATTATTGGTCAATTTCTAAACAAAAGTACATCATTAGTAAATATATATTAAAGGGATAGTTCATCGAAAAATTTAAATTATGTCATTAATGACTCACACTCATGTCGTTCCTAACCCATAAGTCCTCCGTTCATCTTCATCTCCGTCAATCATTCGTTCGTTATCTGGCTCGGCTCGTTGTTTATCTTCAGTTCTCTCTTCACAGTAGTTCAGTCAGCGTACTGTTTGAGTAAATGAATTACTCCGGGATATTGGTTTGAGTGGAGTTGGAGTGTCAGCCACATTAAAAACTTTAACAACTTAAGTCATTTGTGGATTAATGCGTATTGGAGACGTGAGCCATTTCAAACAATTCAGTTCGATTTGGTGAACTGGTTCAAGAAGATCTGGTTGCATCGAGTGAATCGTTCACAAACCGGATATCACTAAACTGCAGTGTTTTGAACTCTCTCACAACAGACGTGGAAGAGAAGACAATGCTGAATAAAGCCATAGTTTTTGCTATTTTTGGACCTATATATATATATATATATATATAATAGATATTGATTTAACTGCACTGATTAGAACAAAATTCTAACTGAATTAAGCTGGATAATTACACTAACTTTGCAAAATAATTTTTCGCAATTTATGAACTATTTATTTACGACACTGTTATTAAACTGACCTGAAACAACACTGAACAAAACTTAGTTGAATAAGGAGACTTTTGTCTTCCGTGGAGCTGCTTTTTTTTCATAATGGCGTTTACCTGTTTTTAACGTGAAGCTGCTTCAAACAACATTTATTGCATAAATTAAGTACACGCTAATATTATTAAATATACATAACACAGCCATAGTATTGAATAACACACATTATATGTAGTATTACACAGTGGGAATTTGGGAAAATAAAGCTATTTTAAATCAGTTTTGTGGGACCTTGGAAAAAAAAAGAGTCACACATTCATCAAAACACGACAGCTTCTAAAGAGAGTTTAGATCTGAAGACTTCCAGTTTTTTTAGACCTTTATGTGGTGAAATACAGTAAAACATTACATTCCATGTAATCACTTTCCTTTTGAATTTACTGCATTGTTGTGTCCTTGGCTGAGCACAGAATCTCCAGGATTGATTTTGCTCTATCCATCTGGATCTCTATTTTGATGAGTTGTGACTTTATCTGTAAAAGGGCAGGGTATGTGTAACATTACTGGCAACAAGGTCAAACCTCCAAGTTTAGAGGGGAACTTTCTCATCATCCATCATATCTACACTCTGGAATCGCTAACTGATGGGCCCATTTTCTTTGCGGCTGTCATGCTCATTTGTAATAAGCCCAGAAGAAGGACAGAGGAGAGGTAGCGGAAACAAAAGGGAGTGTTTTAGCAGGCCGCTTATGGAGGAGAGAGAATACCAGGGCAGACAGTTTTGGTAAAAGAGAGGTCAGTGTGTGCTAGTCTCCATTGCAGCTATCACCTTGAATCAACTGTTCAGCTAATTTGAGGGCTTATCCATCTCTAAGTAAAATACATGTTGCTGTGTAGTAAGAGCCGAAATCAAAACATTTAGCCAGGGGCACCTGTAGAATTCTCATCCATGGTTCACTTGTATAAAAAAAGAAATTGCAATTATAGGTCGCTGGAGCTATTTGTTTACATACCACCATTGTAATTAAAACTCTGTTACACTGTAAACTGTGCACAGTTATTAAGTAAACCATTCCTAGTTTTTCTGAACAGTTTATTACCTCAGTTGTTTTTTTTTTTTTTTTTAAATCGATGAGAGTTTGTTGAAACCTTCTAACTGTATGTCTCACCAACCAGCTAGAATATGAACTGTTTAACAGTAGGCTAAAAAAATACTGGCCACATAAAATGTGTTCTACAATCCATAGACTTTATCAGGTTAGACGTTAAACTGAATTTAATACAGATGAAAACGGTAGTATGAAAGCAGTTGTGGCATAATGGATAGAGAGTAGAACATGTAACATGAGGTTTGCAGGTTCGAGTCTCATGTCTGGGAGGGATTGAATGTAAAGCACTCTCTTCCACCCTCAATACCACGACTGAGGTGAGACCCTTGAGCAAGACCCTGAACTCCCAACTGCTCTTTGTGCACTGCAGCATATGGCTGCCCACTGCCCTGGAGGGGTGTTTACGGTGTGTGTGTGTGTGTGTGTGTTCACTGCTTTGTTTGTGCACTTGGATGGGTTTAATCCAGAGCACAAATTCAGAGTATGGGTCACCATACTTGGCCACACGCCACTTTACTTACAGTCTTTACAATGGCACACAATATATAAAGGTCCTAGATGAATGAATGAATGAGCTTTATTGCCAGGTATGTTTACACATACGAGGAATTCGTTTTCGTGATAGAAGCTCCGAAGTGCAACAGAATGACAGTGACAGAACATAAAACACACAATAAAATAATAAAAAATACAAATAAGTAGGTAAGGAATTACAATAAACAAATTGACAATTGTATGGCAGGTATATTACAAAAAGCAGTTATGTATGTACATGTATATTATGTGCAAAATGTAAGTGTACACTAAGTATGTGTGTTAGATAAATAGGTGTATGTGTATATAAATATAAATAGTGTAGGGTGTTCCACAGTTATTATCAAGTGTTCATTAGATGGATTGCCTGAGGGAAGAAACTGTTCCTGTGCCTGGTCGTTCTAGTGCTCAGAGCTCTGTAGCGTCGACCAGATGGCAACAGTTCAAAGAGGGAGTGTGCTGGACGTGAGGGGTCCAGAGTGATTTTGCCAGCCCTTTTGCTCACTCTGGATAAATACAGTTCTTGAATAGAAGGGAGGGATGTAACGATGATTCCCTCAGCAGTCCAGACTACCCTCTGTAGTCTTCTGAGGTCAGATTTAGAAGCTGAGCTGAACCGGACAGTTACTGAAGTGCAGAGGATGGATTTAATGATGGTGGAGTAGAACTGTTTCAGCAGCTCCTGTGGCAGGTTAAACTTCCGCGGCTGGCAAAGGAAGTACAACCTCTGATGGGCCTTTTTCACAATGGAATCAATGTGAATATCCCACTTCAGGTCCTGAGAGATAGTGGTGCCCAGGAACTAGAACTGCAACTAACGATTATTTTTTTCTGTCGACTAGTCTAACGATTATTTTTATTACAATAAATAATTAATCTAATGTTCTTTTTTTTAATTAGCTAATGAATCCTTTGGATAACTTTACAAAAAAAATATATAAGTACAACTTCTAATATAATATTTCAACCAATGTGGTTGAAGTTTTTACAGTATAAAAAATAAAGAGTCAAAGAATATTATTTTACTATGGTAAATATGAGTTTATGATAGCGTTTATAATTAAACCACAGTAGCCACAAATTTACAGTTGTCTGAGACGTCATGAAACGTTCTTTAGCATCACAAACCATAAAATGTAGTCAGGGTTCTGCTATGGTTTAGCATGGTTTCCAGAGATCTGGAGCTGATTCGGGGTAGCTCGGTGGCGCTCTGTCTTTTAATGAGCCGTTCACAAATCACGTCTTTTGCGCGCTCAACTTCGTTATTTCCAATGTAGGCGCGCGATATGCGTGCTCATGATGGAAGCGACGCGGTCGCTTTTCTAGGCGCGTCCGCGCCGCATCGAGTTAAAAACATCTCAACTTTTCAGAATGCCGCAAGCTCAAGAATATCAGACCTGAACCAGGAGGTTGGTGACCAGATCACACGGTAACCAGTTAATCCGTAACACCGGAGAGCGCCCAGATGTTTTCCTCTGAGGTGCTCGCGCATCGCAGTTGTGCTGTCATGGTACACCATCTCGGTTTTGCAAAGGGAACAAAGGGCCATTTTATTTGTCCTCTGTTTAAAGAATTTCCCACACTTTTGATAACAGTGGTCTCTGTTTTTTGTGATAGAATGCAACTTTCTCCATTCCCATTATGCCATTACTCGAGATGTAAACAAACAGTGTGATGCGTCGACGCATTTCACGCACGTCGACGTATTTTTGTAGTCGACGTAATCGATGACGTCAACGCGTCGTTGCAGCACTACCAGGAACCTGAATGACTCCACTGCAGTCACAGTGCTGTTTATGATGGTGAGTGGGGGGAGAGCAGGAGGGTTTCTCCTGAAGTCCACAATCACACAGATGGACCAATTAGTATACCATGGCAGCCCTCGTGTGAAGACTGAAGAGTGTAAAGACCATCGACTCCACAGTGCAGGGACATAAGCTTTTTTTTTAATTCATTGTCTTTTCTACACATTGCTTCACTTCTGTTTTAGTTTTTTAATGAACAACTCTTACTATGTGTTTCCATATCTCTACTATTACTATTACTTACAAACCACACATCAAACCATAGGCAACACTATCCTAACAACCTGCGCCTATGTCTGCTAATACTCTACATTCTTTTTCTACTGGTCTTTGGAATTTTCAATCTGCAGTAAGTAAAACAGATTTCATTACTAATTCTATTACTAGTCATTCAAGGCTAAACTTTATGGCTCTCATAGAGATGTGGATCAAACAAGAGGACACTGCTACTCCTGCAGCACTCTCCAATACTTTCTCATTTTCCCACACTCCCTGTCTGACTGGAAGAGGTGCAGGTACTGATCTGTTCATCTCTTATGATTGGAAATGTATTCCTTTACCTTGTTCTGAATATTAAGAGCTCATCTGAATCACATGCAGTCACTATTAACCACCATTTAAAACCAAAATTGTAGCTGTTTATTGACCCCCAGGACCACAAGGTAACTTCTTGGATTAATTAAATATACTGCTCTTAAACTTTCCTAATGATGGCACTACCCTAGTTATGCTTGGAGACTTTGACATCCAACTAGATAAACCTCAAGCTGCAGACTTCCACACTATGTAAAATCAGGCAATCAACTAGACCTTATTTATACACAACATTGCTCCTCTGATCATGTACTGGTTACTCAAGGGGTAAGTCTGATTACTCAAGGGGTAAATTTTCCATCACACAATCTGTCAAGCACATCTTACCAGCAAACATACACTCGTTCACATCCTTCCCTTCAATCTTTGAGATAGAAGTATCCAAACTCATCCTTTCTAATCATCCTACTACTTTCCCGCTTGATCCTATTCCACCTGATCTCTTTCAAGCCATTTCTAATTAAATTATGATTTGATGAAATCCGAGAGTGCAAAAAATAAATAAATAAAAAAAAATAACTATGCTATTCAACAACTCTCAGAGCTCCTCTCTTCTTTACATACAAAAAGTATTTCTGTAGCTTCATAAAATTATAGTTGAACCACTGATGCCTCATGGACTATTTTAATGATGTCCTTACTACGTTACTGTGCCTTGATTGTGGTAGTACCCTTGCTGTCTATAGGTTCAGAGAGCTCTTGGATTTCATCGAAATATCTTGATTTGAGTTCCGAAGATGAACCAAGTGTAACCGGTCCTTTTCTGACCGCTGCTACTATCATCTGCGTTGTGTGTAAGAAGGCTCAGGACACTTTCACTTCTGCTCACCAAAGGGGATTTATTGACAGTGATACCCAGCAATAACTTTACTCCATCTGTGGATTAATATGAATAAAGTTCAAATCTCTCTCATGGGCATTCCAAATACATTCCTCTCATCAGCAATTACAATGCGAACTCACTTTAACAATTGAATAGAACAATTGAGAAAGACACAATTAACACTGAAACAGAGTATTAACATAGTACAAGAATATAAAAGAAAATAAACAATAAAAGTGAAATACCTGTGGATTAATATGAATAAAGTTCAAATCTCTCTCATGGGCATTCCAAAGACATTCCTGTATGATATAATATTTGTTAGCTAATTAATGACTCAAAAGCATATCATACAGCCCACACGATATATATAACTTCATATTCTTAATCCACTCACGCATAAAATGTATAACACAACACTGCATACAGTCACAGAAGCACATGTAATACAATATTTAGTCAGTTTATACACTTTGCAAACTTAATTCACCGATAAAATGAAGAGCTCTGACAAACGCTTACCTCTCATCAGCAATTACAATGCGAACTGAAGAGAAGCGCACACTCAATTGAAAATGGCGTCAGTACAGCCCTTCCGGATTTCACTAAAATCCTCACTGACTCCACATCACCTGGTACAGGTCCACAATGAAACATTCATTAATTCAACTTGTGAGTTACCCATTAATGGGTCAAGAAAAACCTCAGGGTGATCAAGCCTAAGATCATCTTGGAACATTACGATGCCTGGTACACCATAATATGACCTGACCCTCAAATATCTTGTTTGGAGTCATCATGTCTTTTCATCACACAAAACAAAAATACTATCGATTACTTCTTAAAACAGAGAAAGAAATGATCCAGATCTCTTCTTCAAATGACTCCCTACACCGTGGAGGTTAAAAGGCTTCTGAACCATTGACTCAATTAATCTGTTCACTTTCTTCACAACTCTACCTGCCCTTGTTCTGACACCCTGAACATCAGGAACTGGAACTTGAGTGTCAGTGTCAATTTGAATGTCAGCCTGAACTTGTGTATCCATGTCACTGTCAAGGTTAACCTCAAGAGATGTTGGACTGGTTTCAGCTTCACTTTGAGGAAGATCACCGTTACTATTCTCTTTATGATTTGTGCCCATGGCTTCCTCAACATCCAAGTTCTGGACTAGAGGGCTTTCAGACTCTTGATTAACCCATCTCATGGTTCTCTCCTCCAGGTCTGGTGGATCGACGTTTTCGACGCAGGACTCACTCCTAGCACTACAGGACTCATCCTCTGACTCTCCTGCAGAAACCAGGAAGCTTTCCTCCTCATCAGGTGACTCAACAGGTAGGAAACGTATGTCCAACATCAAATTCCTGTGAACTATCCTCACATTCCCTTTTTCATCCTTGAGTTTGTAAGTGTGCGTCTGCAGGTTCCTGTCCACTACGGTGTACACTACAGGGTGCCACTTATCTGCTAATTTCCTCTTTCCTCTTTCTCCTTTATTGGCTACTAGCACACAATCCCCACTGTCCAGACATGTCCCTCTGACTTGCTTGTTGTAACCTTTTGCCTGTTTCCTCTGCTCTTTTTCAGAATGTCGCTGTGCAATCTCAGCAGCTTCATGGAGGTATGACATCAACGATTTTAGGTAAGTACCATGATCAACCACTACAGGGTCATGTAGTACCTGTCTGAACATAACATCCACCGGCAATCTTGGTACTCGACCAAACATAAGCTGGAAAGGAGCATACCCTGTTGTGTCATGGACTGTAGCGTTGTAAGCAAAGGTCAACATTTGAATTTGCTCTGGCCACTTGTGCTTCTCTTTTAGAGGCAGAGTTCGAAGCATACTCCCCAATGTCCGATTAAACCTCTCTACCCCCCCATTTCCCATTGGGTGGTATGCAGTGGTGTGAGACTTGGCAACTCCTGACAGTTTGAAAAGCTCCGCTAGAAGGGTACTCTCAAAGTTGGCTCCCTGGTCTGTATGGATGCGACTTGGGAATCCGTACACACAGAATACACAGTCCCACAGTTTCCTTGCGACTTGTTTTGCTGATTGATTTGCACAAGGAAAGGCGTGAGCCAACTTCGTGAAATGGTCTGTCAAAACTCACATCAACGGAAAGCTTTTTCCCATCCTCCGCAGTCCAGAAATCCAGACATACCAGCTCCATAGGCATGGAGGTCTTGATACTTTCAAGTGGGGCCAGCGCGGATGGTTCTGGAGCCTTGGCTATAATGCACCTTTGGCAGCACTTGATATATCCACAAATATCATGCCCCATTCCTGGCCAAAAGAATCGTTGGCGGGCAAGATGGGTGGTCCTTGCTTGCCCTTGGTGGCCCGCCAAGTCAGCCTCTTGCAAGTCCCTGATTTCGTTTGCAGTAATCATAGGAAGGGTATCAGCACCAGCAGGTACTAGATCTTGATCTTGATTAGATCTTGACTGAATTATCTGCACAGCTCTTGCTTTTGATGTTTCTTCCCACTGATCATGTAAACTTAAGCAGGCTTTGACAGTGGTTCTGTCAAAGGGGCAGGCAAGACAGGACTGAGGGCAGATCTGTAGGTTTTGAGCACCTTGACGAAAAGCTTCTCGAACTCCATCTCCATCAACCTCTTCGGCTTCCACAAGCAAATCACGATAGCGCTCCCTCATAAGCATGATGCTCACAGTCTTGACAAAAGGGTCTCTACTCAGAGCATCTGCCACTAAGTTTTTCTTCCCTGCTATATGCTTCAACTCAAAAGTGTAAGCTGCCAGTTTTGACACCCAACATTGCTCATAAGCGTCGAGTTTTGCCTTGGACATAATGTATGTGAGTGGACTGTTGTCTGTCCAAACAGTAAATGTTTGGCCTTTCAACCAATCGCTAAATTTCTCACATACGCTCCACTTAAGTCCCAGAAACTCAAGCTTATGAACTGGATAGTTTCTCTGTGATTTGCTCAGGGTCTTACTTGCGAATGCAATTGGACGAGCTCGCTCTTCACCTGCAGGCACTTGAGATAATGCAGCTCCCAAACCGTCTAACGAAGCATCTAATGCAAGAATCAGAGGTCGAGTGAAGTCATGATGTGCCAGAACCACACTTTGTAGCAAATTCTCCTTGAGACTAAATAATGCATGATCGCATTCCTTCGTCCAATCCGTGGGTTTGAGCTTCCTATAAGTTCCTGCTTTAATATCTCCCTTAATTCCTTTCGTCCTTCTTTGCCCAGCCGTAAGAGCAAAGAGTGGCTTTGCCAAAGAAGAACATCCAGGAATGAAATGTTGATAATAAAGGATCAAACCAAGGACGGATTTAATTCTCTTTGAGAGTAATTAGCTTGTCAGAGATGTTGGTGACTTTTATGGAAACCCAGCGATCACCCCATAATGGCGTGATAACTCGCCCGATCATGATGTCTCTCGATACAGACCTTGAAGTCGTTGGTTGCACTACAACTGTGCTTCCTGGTGACATGGGGACATTTTTTGGCAACTTTCCCCAGACAATGTGCTCCTGTCTTGCTAAAAGAGTAACACACTGTTGTAGCTTGATGGTTCCCACCTTGTCTGGCAACTCTGTGCCCTTCCACCGACAAGTGTTGGCCATTACATCAAGGAAATGCTCACATCCAGCCATCGGCTCCTTTGTCTGATTAGAAACAAGTAGCCAATAATCACTGTCACCCTTCATGCGATGTGCGAGGAAATTGTTCACATTTGTGCCAATGATTAAATCATCCCGCTGGCCAGGTACAACAAGAATAGGCACTAGGCAACTCTCCCCATAAATTTTCAATTCAACCTCATACATACACTTTGGCCTTGTAACTTTACCTCCACATCCTACTAGAATGACTTCCTGTTGAAGAAGTGATGGTGGAGGCAATACATTCTCACTTATCATCCTCTTTTCTACTTTGTCGCTGAAAGTGCAGGCCATGGACCCTGTATCAAGCATTCCCTTCATTTGAAACACATTATTTATACTGACTGGCGCATAGAACAATTAATCAAATGCCTCAACGGCCTGGACATTTTGTGCTATCACTTTGGTTCCAGTGGGAGCCTGTGCACATGCATTTTCATATAAGTGATGGAGATCAACACTCTCTAGGGTTCTTCGCTTGTGCCCACGCATCCCCCTTCCAAATGTGAGCCATCTAGTTTAAACCTGAAGAGCCCCTGAATGTTATCAGGCCAGGTCTCGACCTGTCACTTGAACAGTCTCTTACTATGCCCAGGCTGGAAGCACGCAAAGCCAAGATGTTCTCGGCGGCAATGCGTTACAGTGGAGTGATCTGGAGATTTGAATACTCTACAGAGCTTGCCTTGGGGCTGGTGAGATGGCATTTGGACATTTTGAGACCGTGCACGATCAAGAAGATTAATCAGAGTTCTCATACTATTGTCATCACTATCTATAGTGTGTGCTGTACTGATTCGACTACACTCAACTGGTTCTGTTGAAAAGCCAACATCCACTTCATCAACATCTTGTGACGTCTGAACATGAGTAGTGACATGTCTTGAAGTAACATGACGCTTTGACTTCGTTGACATCTGCTCTTTCAACTCTGTTTGGTACCTGTCAAGCTGTTCTTGTATCTCCTGTGCAGTCCATTTTTCTGGAGCTTTGAAACGGAACACTGAAGCTAGGGTGGAGTCAGGGCAGTACTTCACGAACATCATAGCCGCTTCTTGACACGGATTTTCCATTCGTCTTCCAAGCCTTTTTAAAGCTTCCTCCGCAAGATCCACTGCTTTATTCAACTGCACCCAATACTCAACAGGACCTTCTCCTGCTAATGGAACAGTGCCATAGAAATCAGCCAAGGGCATACATGAATAATTGACATCACTATGATGTTGTTTCAGGATGTCTATGATAACCTTTGGATTCTCAACTGGGTTTAAAGCTGAATTACAACGAAGAGTAACTCTGACAACATCTTTAGCTTTACCCATCAATCTGCTTAGAATCTCTTGATGTTGCTCTGCTAATGGTATTCCTCTCTTTCGCAGATATGTGTCCATCAGTTCCTCCCATTCATGCACCCCAAGCTTGTCTGACGAATCTCCACGTTAAACTGGGGGCTCCTTTGCCTCTGACTGCATGACCAATCTCACTCCAGTCAAGTTAAGTGAAGGAATATCTGATAATGTCTTGGAAGTATCTAACCTCTGTGTTTGTGCACCTCTATTCTCTCCTTCCACATAACTAGCTTCCCTTTGAGATGCTAAAATTGTCTGACCAACCTGTTGAGCAATATGTGCTATCAACCCTTGCCAGTTTGGATCATTTATGTCTGGAACAGCTAAGGGCAAAGTGTCAGCTGTTGGATTGGGAACATTATCAGCACAAAACATGAGGCATTTTGTTCACTCTACTCTCCCTTTCAATTGGAGAGACTGGAGTGTCACCAAATATTCTCCCCCTACCAAGACCCAACCCAGTCATTGTTTCATCAAAATCATCTCCATTTAAACTAAATGCCATGTTTGGTTTCGTACATAAAATAATTCCAACAAAAAATAAACGTCCAATGTAATAAACTTAAGAAATATAAAATATCAGTCTGAGAAAAATATTCACTTAATGAGGAAATGCACCAGTCAATATGGAAAATCCCAAATTTCTTCACTCACAAAACCATGAACCTCAAAGCAGCGTCCCTCTGTGACCTGACTGACGTAGATCCTGAAGCAAATCTTCATCCGGGTCACGGCACCAATGTAACCGGTCCTTTTCTGACCGCTGCTACTATCATCTGCGTTGTGTGTAAGAAGGCTCAGGACACTTTCACTTCTGCTCACCAAAGGGGATTTATTGACAGTGATACCCAGCAATAACTTTACTCCATCTGTGGATTAATATGAATAAAGTTCATATCTCTTTCATGGGCATTCCAAAGACATTCCTCTCATCAGCAATTACAATGCGAACCCACTTTAACAATTCAATATAACAATTGAGAAAGACACAATTAACACTGAAACAGAGTATTAACATAGTACAAGAATATAAAAGAAAATAAACAATAAGAGTGAAATACCTGTGGATTAATATGAATAAAGTTCATGGGCATTCCAAAGACATTCCTGTATGATATAATATTTGTTAGCTAATTAATGACTCAAAAGCATATCATACAGCCCACACAATATAACTTCATATTCTTAATCCACTCACGCATAAAATGTATAACACAACACTGCATACAGTCACAGAAGCACATGTAATACAATATTTAGTCAGTTTATACACTTTGCAAACTTAATTCACCGATAAAATGAAAAGCTCTGACAAACGCTTACGTCTCATCAGCAATTACAATGCGAACTGAAGAGAAGCGCGCACTTGATTGAAAATGGCGTCAGTACAGCGCCAACAGGAACTTTCATAATAAAAGTCTCTAAACAATAAACAACAGTATCGACATATACTGCTCAAAGAAAAACAGAAATAAATCAATAATACAATAAAAGGGATTTTAGTGAAAAAGAAAAATGTGTTACATTCAAACTGTATTCACTATAACTCATTACACAAGGTCTTATGGGTTTGGAATTTCGTGAGAGTGAGTAATTAGAACAGAACAGAACTTTCATTTTTGTTCAAACTACTGTATCAGTTTAATCCATAAGTTTCAATGACTTGGTTGAGAGAATGATTCAGTGACTCACACAATGACTCCAAGACAGTCATACCTTGTTTGAATAAATGGCCACATCAAGGCAAGCATACTTCCCTACTATACAGTAGGAAAATACAATTGTGTCAAAGTAGTATGTCTAAATTTGCAGTATTTACATAACATTAACATTATGTAACATTAACATAACATAACATTACATAGCATGCATACTACACACATTCTTAATTTTTGGACAGATTTGCCTTCACATATGAATCATTTATTTGACATATATGACATTATTTATTTTGTTAAACATGAAAGGAGAATTTTTAAAAGGATTGTGCAAACTGAGGCTTTTAAGCCTCAAAGGGACGAAAAGCACCATAAAAGCATCCTAAGTGTTCTAAAATGATGATAAAATCCAATCTAATGTGTTATTCATTTAAAATCTTGACAAATTTTTGAATAAATAGTTTGTTTGTCTCTGATGTTTTCAATAAATCAGCTGATCCTGAAGGTGAGGGGAAAAATACCAGGAAATAAGGAAACTGTTTTCAAACAAAAATCTAAAGACTCAGAATATGCTGTAACATGGTTGGACAACTTGCAGGATACTTTTGGATCTTTTTTTTGAAGCTTTAAAGCCATCATTAATTGCAATTGCTTGTAAAAGAGCAAACCGTACATTATTCAAAACAAATGTTGCAGGTTTGTAAAGGGGGTTAAAATTAGAACAGTTTTTTTATTATTATTTTGGGTGAACTATCCTTTTAAATAATATCACTACATCTGTATAGGTGTTTCATTAAAAAGAATGATGGAGGAGGTCAGACGGTGGCCGGGAATGGAATAATGTTGCCCAGGTTTTAGGTTACACATTGCCCAGCAGTGGCTCTCTTCTGAGAGGTCATCTAAACATCTAAAGATACAAGAGTAATTTATCTTCTGATCCTTGTAATGTAGAGTGAGGACAAGAATAAAATAAATAAAGAAAAAAAGAAAGAAAAAAAATCTATGGAGGAATATCTTCTGGATGAGCATATGCTGAGGGCTGAAATTAGTATTGACTAACAATCCAGCTCAATGCTGTCTATTGTCTAGGAACAAAAGTTATTTTAAAGCACTTGTCTGGGGCTGTTGTGGAATAGAACCCCAGATAACTGCTGAGGTTTGAGAGTTAAGCTTAAAGCAAAACAACAGTGGTGCTGAATTTTGTTAAGTCAGTAACCCTTTGTCTAGAGGGCATATCTGTCTGTGTCTGTAAGGCAATGCTTCTTTTAGAATGGATGCTGTTTGTGAATATGCTGATTTATATATAGATAGACAGAGACACAGATAGACAGATATATAGATAGATACATGTGTGTGTGTGTGTGTGTGTGTGTGTATGTATGTATGTATATATGTTTGTACTTGTATCGTGGAAGCTAATCTGATGCATATCCTATATTTCTACACATTAGTGCTGCCTACCTTCTTAAAATCTAGAAACCATTGGGATTATTTAACAGTTTGATCCTTGAAATAATTGCCATATGCGAAAAAATATATAACTGTGGTAACAGAACAATTAAAATATATATATATATATTGCATGCCTGTTATCTATGACACATCCTGTAGAAAATATCAAATATGATCTCTCTTAGGTCTTAATTGTTTCTTCTAGACATGCAGCAGTGGGATTAAATAGAGTGCAAATAGACCAAATATATAATAATAATATAATAAAAAACTAGCACAAACATTTTTGCTCACACTTTATATTAGGTGGCATTAACTACTTTAAAAAATAAGTACAATGTACTTATCATGTTCATATTGTATTGCAAAACACATTTTCTGCTATTGAGTTGGGGTATGGGTGTAAGTTGAGTGTAAAAACATGTATGTACAGTACACAAAAAGTGCATTGTACCAAATGATTTATTCAATTGTAAGAACATAGTAGTTATGGACATATAAAATGACAAATAATTTATCCTTTACCTTTCACCTAAGATTTTAAATTGTGTCATTGTTTACTTATGATGATACAAAACTGAATGACTTTCTGATTTCTGCAGAATGCAACAGAAGATTTGTTGAAGAATGCTTCCATATTTTCCCCCAATGAAAAATGCCCCAAAAAATACTTAATACTTAGTGAAACAGGATACTTAAACAACCATTTAAAATATTTTTCAAAAGGAGTATTTGCATAGGCGGAGTTTCACTTTTGTGCTTGGGGGGGCACCTACCAGCAGATGCGGTATAGCAGTTGATTCTGTTCCCCTCGGAATGTCTGTTTCCCTTACGCAAACATACTAAAATTCTTGCGTAGTTGCCGAGTTACTATACGTACGATCAGAACTAGCGTGCGCAAGAAGCGTGACTGGATGTACGGCAGTCAAATAGTTCAAAATACCGTCCTAAATCTTAAACTTGAAAATAAATTTAAGACGAGAGGTTTTTCAACTTGAAATGTAAAAACATAAGACAAAAATAACGCAACAACTGCAAGATTAATAATTTAAAAAAAGAACATAAACGGGAGTGTGAGAATCATTTTACTATGCTGCAGTGTAGCAAGAAATTTGTCCCTTTTTGCTTTCCTTACATCCAGGTGTGTTTGGTGCATTTGCACGCGGGTATGTTGCCAAATCCGTGGAATTTAGGCTACTTTGGGGAAATGTTTGATTAACTATTTGGTTGGGTTTATTACACGGACCTGGCAACCCGAGAGGAAACAGACAGTCAGAGGGGAACAGAATCGACTGCTACACTGGCCTCGGTTTCTGTGTCAGTAGCAGCAGTGGAATTGATGGTTGAAGTGCCAGAGTTAGAAAACTCCACACTTTTACTAGTGGGTTTATTAAAAAAACGACGAATGTCCATTTTCTTTATTTAGCATGACTAAAGCGGGAACAGAACGAGAAGAGAGTCCACCCACGTAACTTACCGCGATACTTTGAAGTCCACCAAAATAAGCTTCTTTTTCAATATAGTAATTAAAAATAATTGATTCTAAACTTACTCATTATATCCACAAAAATTATAAGATAGGACAAATAAAATTAGAAAATATGAATTCTGTATTTATTTTTATTTTTCAAAGCACAAGACAGGCATTAATTGGCTCTGGTCAGTGCCCCACTTGATGGTTGCACCACATGACATTTTATGATCATTAAATAAAAAAAAATCTTGAAATTGGTACTTAGGTTTTTAAAATGTGAATCTGTTTAAAACTAGATTTTATCTGTCTATATATATATATATATATATATATATATATATATATATATATATATATATTCTTTTCTATGTTCTGCGGAACACAAAATAAGTTATTCTGGAGAATGTTTTCACTGTTTTTGCCTAAAAAGAAAAAGGTTCCAGTCAATGCGGTCCATAAACAATATTCACTTTTTTTTAACACTGAGAAATACATGAGAGTAAGTAAATAATGCCAGAATTTATTTTTAGGTGGAATATCCATTTAGCATATAATGAATGCTTTAGTCTTGGTCACCCCATCTTCAGCAGAGAGTTCATCTGCTGTCATTTAATCAGCAAGAACAAACAGGTCCGCTTCAGACCAGGGTGCACAGGCACTCACAAAGATGCTTCTGATGAGATTAGTTTCTTCAGCCTCTGAGGACGATTTGAGTTTCATATTTATTTATCAATCATTCATGAGATCACTGAGATTACACCAAGGTCAGAGTCACTGCCTGGCTGTGGAACTCCTCCATTAACAGTCCCAGAATCTCTCGGCTCTGACACACTCTGCTCTGAAGTCTGTTTCTTACTGTCTGTGTGTCCATGCACGCACTCCAGAAATCAGCAATAAGAATCCGACTTAGGTGAAGAGCAACCAGTTTCAATCTTACTGTAAGTGCCATGGTGTCTTATTAATATTTGGGTCAATGATGCTGCATGGGTCAGTTTCTTCTGGAGGGTAGGAAGTCAAAAAAGATCATATTATAGACATAAACATACAGGGGGGAAAATGTTTTCTAGAAAAAAAATATAAAACAGGAAATAATATCATATCAGCATCCCTGCAGACTCTCGTGACTGTGTGTCAGGATTAAAATTAAATATTAAAATATCAGTTAGTTAAAGTCTGAAATGTCATATGATGCAATTCTCCAAAAAATGTCATGATATTTATCAATTAATACTTCAATGCTTTTCAAATAAATAAATAAACAAACTAATTAATTACTGGATTTTTAATACGTTTCATTGCTGTTATACGTACATCACTGGCCAAATTATCAATGGCATGAGTTTGGTGATCTGTTTTCCTGTTTATTGACACTTTCTTTCTTTCTTTCTTTCTTTCTTTCTTTCTTTTTAAAGAAACATACACAATTCCTCCAGAGTTTATTGGAAAATGTTTTGTAATGTACAGAAGTCTTGGGAATGTTAAGTGTAAGATTTCAGAGATGAAAAAAAAAAAAGAATTCAAGAACCATAAAAATACTTGAACAGTTAATCTGAAATAAATAAATAAAAAATAGAATAGATTATACAATTAATAATTCAATTATATGCATATGATTGAGTGTAAAACAGCAATGAACAAAAAGTCATAATCCAACAAAAGAAGATCTAGATGTTGCATAAGGACTCCAACTGTTGAATGATTTTTTAGATGAATTGTCTGGGGAAAATAATAGGTAATTACATGAATTAATTGGATTTTTCAGCAGTACATATGGGAGCTTGCCATTTAGTGAAGTTTAGTTTCAGTGTGATGTTATGTGACATTCTGACATTTAAAAGAGTGACTCTAGTTGCATAAAGCTAAAAAAGAAGTACGCTTTAACACATATTTCAAAAGAGTACTTCCAATATAACAGAAATAATGTACTTCAAAAGAAAATATTTAATTGTGAAGTGAATGTAATGTTTTTGAGGACTCGTTTGCTCATTGACACAGTTTTATGTTTTTTATTTTTTATTTTTTTACACATACATTTATTTTATGAGTTTACATACATTTTATATTTATTTTAAGAGATCGTAATTTATTATTTAAGAGATCATTTTCTGATCAGATAACACAGAACACCTTTTGGTGTGCATACTGTGGATTTACTGTGATGGAGTTCCTCAAGTATGGCACCTGATTCAGTTCAGTTGTCACTGATTCCTTTCTTACTCTCAGTTTTGTCATTTCTGTCAGATTACCTGACGGCTGTTAATTACGGCCAACAAAATTTCAAGTAGGGCTGTCATTTCACAAGGGTATACATGGCCGGTACTCTAGAAAGACTGTGTTTTCAATCAAACTACTCGCTTATAAATAGTCAATCAACCGCAGAAGCTGACATACACTTGAGTCGAGGGACTCAGGCAAGGGCATTCTGCGGGCCCCAGGAGCCGTGCACAGAACCTGAAACAGTTGGCCTGGAAGCTAGTTTGACAGCTTCTAACCTCCTTTGAAAAGAGTAATCATGCTGACCCTTTTAACAGACAGCATCCTTCCATAAACAGACGGCAATCAACACATACGTGAATTATACAATCAGCCGCAGACAAATCTCCAGAGAAAGCATGGGAATCATAGGGGCCGGTAATGAATTAAGCATAGTCAATGAAGAGTTGGAGGAGAGGATGTACATCTGGAGGGGTTGTGACACTTTAAAGTGAGTGACAATGCAAGTGCCTCGTGCAAACGCGCACGTCAAATTAGAGCGGCCGCTCGAGCAGACCCAATCCTCCTGTGGGCGGCACTTTCAGAATCTGCTCAAGATACTCTCCTGGGGGAGACTGTTTGAACACACTGGCCTGCTGGCCAGACATGCAGCAAGATGCTAATGTTTGATGTATTATTTTGGTCCCCTGATAAACTGATGTAAATATGTTCTTACTGTGGGAATGTCTTGTCAAAATTTGTGCTGTGCTGTACGTACATTCTCATCAACTATCGACTTCTATAAAATAAAACTACACATGACTCTTTAGCATTAGTAATTTTGCAACAATGCATATAATACAAACCTGTTCTTGTTGATTTGTGTCATAATTTGATTCTAACAGTAACTACAAATTTGCTTTTAAAATGTTTAAAAAGTCAACATTCTTCTTTTGCAATAATGCTTTACTAGAGAAACAAATCATAGGTAGCACTTTATTTTAAGGTGTCCTTGTTATACATGTTACATGTACTTAATATTATAATAACAATTAATTATGCATAATTAAATGCAAGTAATCATAAGCCAAATCGTAACCCTAACCATATAGTAATGTAGTTAATTAATATTACTCAGTACTTAAATGTTTAATTGTGTTTAATGTCAAAATATTCTGTTACACCAAATACACAAAATAATGATCTTTAAAAAAGCATAATATGACCCCTTTAGCTATAATTGCTTGGATCAAGTGTCATTTACAGAAAATAATAAGCCACTTAGAATCTTAAAATACAAACTACATTGCTCATTTTTGTGATTTGAATATGCATATGCTAAATGTTGTTGTGAGTTAAGTGGTACTACACACACATTTAATCTTTGATAAAATCCTGAAAAAGGCCATCTCTGACACCATTTCAGCTCTCATTTGTAGGCATGAAATATGTGTCATCTCAAATAAGACATTTAGAGCTATACAAAATTGTAATATGATTGTACTAAACGCCTTTTCGCATTGTAATGAGTATACAGCCAAATGCATTTCACAGTTTCTTATATCTGAGACCGAGTCTCAAATCGGAGACTATTTTTAATGCAGATTGGGTGCATATTGTTTATTATCAGTGCAGATTGTTTATCTGTTTTTCACAGCACTCTTTTTGCCAGGCCTGTAGGCATTATGTGCATCTCAAAGGCTGCGGTTTTTATCCACAGAGCTGTGTGTGTCACATCCAGGGACTCCACCTCACCCCAGACAGATGTCTCCTCCTGACCTGTCAATCAAACCCACACACAATGCTGTTGATTCTATCAGACCCGACAGTGGACTGACTGGTCGAGGGGACCTTGAATGTGGCCAAGGTTAGAATTCTGTCATTGGCTTTTCACAAGCAATTTCCCCCATTGCAGAAAGGGCACATTTTCCTTTCATTCTCTGGAGGACTGGGAGGTTATAGAAGATCTTTAAAGGGGGCTGAACTCCGTGCTTTCAACTACACAACAACCCACACCAAGATACACACATTTCATATGGTCGCAAACAATAGAATTTCTTTCACCCAAGACTCATTGGAAAACAAATGCTTGTGGTGACTTTTCTACAAAATGTTATTACATTGCTTTTGCACATCTTGCGACACTTTAAAATTGTTTCGTGCGTGGTGTTAGTAGTGTGTTTAGTTCAGAAATTTAATGTTAATGAATATTAATGCTGTATTGTATTTGAAAATAATATACCACCTACACTAAACCTAACAAACAGCATTAACATAAGGCATTTTTAAAATATAAAACACATTTGCTGAAGCAACCATGCAACTTTAGCTAGCTCTTTTATCGTAACCCATTTCATGAAAGTGCATGTTTTCCAAAGTGCGCTACTGAGAAAATTTATGATGTCAGAAAAGCCATACATATAGAGCAGCTTATGTGATGCAAACATTCAAATGTATTATAATGTATGGTTTAGAAATCACCAATGCACAATGGCAAAAGTGATTTGAGTTCATAACGTGCAGCAGTATTGTGTCAGAAATTGAATTGTGTATATAATTAGTTTGCAAAGGAATAAAAAGTTGTTGGTGTCTAACTGATTAATTTTGGTTGGAAACTGCAGTGTATTGTATGTATAGGTATGTTTTTGGATTGTCTCTAAAATGTGCTATAGATAGAGGCACATTTTTCCAAAAGTTTCCAAATGTTCCCAATAATAAATCACAACAAATTTAACTCTTCTAAGTGAATACAACTTTTTGTCTAACTTTTTTTGTTGCCATTTACATAGCTGAAAATGATTATTTTTAATCATTAATGTATTTGGCAACATCTCTTTGGCAATTACTGGTGGGTCACAGGTCTATTTTGAGAGGGTCTTGGACAGCTGAGAAAAATAAATCTAACTGCAAATGAAATAAACTAATAATCATGCATACAGTAATATAACAAAATAAATTGTTTTAATAACAGGATATAACTAGTACAAAGTACAAAGAAAATTCTGTCCAATCAAATTTGATGGCTGTTATTTGATACTGTTAAGCTTAATGCAATATTAATTGTAGACACCACACTTAATTTGTTTGCCAATTTGCAACTTTATTTATTTATATTATTATTATTATTATTATTATTATTATTATTATTATTATTATTATTATTATTATTATTACATTTTGTTGAAGTAATAATGAATTTGTACAATCTCATCCATATGTTTTAGCAGTGTGTTGGGTTCCCACTTGGCATCCAGTGTAAAATCTGAACCAAAAACCAAGTTTTTTTTTTTTTTTCATCGTGTGACCAATAGCAAAAGCTTACTGTATCACATCCTAAAGGCTTCCCATAATTCAAGTACCAATCACCTTAAGAAGTTATAATCTAAAACTGGAATCACTGGCTACCAGTGGTGGACAAGCCAGATTTCTCAATAAATGCAGTTATCTCATCAAGAGAAGATGATAATGCGTATGAAATACTAATTATAGTATTATGAAGATGGCTGAGTCCCAGAATGACATTTTATATAGAGGCTGAATGCTAATTTGGTTCCCTTTCAAAAACAGAGGCTGTATGTCAGGAATAACTCTTGTTCTTTGCGAATGCATAATGTGAGGGGTACACTCTTGTTTCATTTTAATGCAGAGCCCAGTGTGTGAAAATGGGTCTTGAATGGAAATGTGAGCATGACTAATTATGATCAGATTTGGATCTCTGCAGATATCAGCACTCGCCAGTGCAGATGAAAGTCTACATACATTAGTTAGAAATGTTCTGCTTCATGAAACAGCATTACTATTCGATTGTGTCTTTGTCATTCTTTGTTAAATGGACAGATTTGAAACACCATTTACATTTTAATGTGTTATCTTGACATCAAAGCATTATCTTGACATCAACATTCTAACCCTTGATTAGAATATTTAAAGTCAGAAAATTCCTGTTTATTTTCATGTTTCTGTGAGTCTGAGACGTTGAAGACATAATGTCTTGCTTTGGGTTGCATGCATCTTGCTTCGGACTTGACTGATAGACAGCTTGTGTGTTATCCTTATTTCCTTATTTGTGTGTTAGCCTCTATTTTCCTCTTTCAGTGGTTGCTCAGTTGCAAGAAAGAATAAAAATATCAATCACATTTTTTAATTTGTATATTAATAATAAATGTGTATAGTTTAATAAAAGTGTTCATAAATGACTAATTACTCATTTACAAGTGCATTATGAATTGAAGATAAACAGTTATAACTGCATAAATAAAAAAAGTTGATTTCATCGCAATACTGGCCAAATAGTGAGCGGTTTTTAACTCGTGTTATAAATGCTTAATACATTACATTTACATTTACATTTATTCATTTAGCAGACGCTTTTATCCAAAGCGACTTACAAATGAGGACAGTGGAAGCAATCAAAAACAACAAAAAGAGCAATGATATGTAAGGGCTATAACAAGTCTCAGTTAGGTTAATACAGTACACGTAGCATGAGCTTTTAAATAATATAATAAATAAAAAGAAAAAAGATAGAATAAAAAAAAAAAATAGAATAAGCTAGTGTTAGACGTCTTTACACACACACACATACACACACACACACACACGCGCGCGCACGCGCAATTGCATAATAAATGAAAATAAAATAGAATACAAAAAGATTAGAAAGGTAGTTAGATTTATTATTATTATTTTTTAAGAATATAATTAGAATAGTGAGTGTTACAGTTAGAGGGTCAAATAAAGATGGAAGAGATGGGTTTTAAGCCGATTCTTGAAGATGGCTAAGGACTCAGCTGCTTTGATTGAGTTGGTAATATTGATTGAGTTTAATACATATTTCACTCAATACCAGATTCTTGATTTATTTCCCTATGCACCAGAAATATACTATTTTAATGAGACAGAATTGTGTTTGTGATACAGAATGTGGTTTTCTCATTTATATCTCATGACTTATGTCATTGTTATTACTAGGGGTGACCCCGAATAGTCGACAATTTTAAGCTTTGATTCAAGGAGCCTGATTCGACTACCATTCTCACAGTCGAATATTCGCAGGGTGTTATGATAATGCCATTTTGACTATATGGGGGAGCTCAAATTTCTGATTTCACATAGAACTACCAGTTTTCTCCCAATAATTTTATGTACAGCCTATTATGATAAAGCTGTAAATAAGAGTCTGAAAAGAAAGAAGCTTCAATACAATATTTGAAGTGGGTGAATTAATATAACCACCCCAATAGATTTGTTTCAATTTCCATAATCCGTGACCGACAGAGGAGAATCTTGGTGGCATGGGATTATAACAAGACTCAAACTGACACAGGCAGAAACTGGATTTTTTCGATCAGGTGGGGTACAGTTGATTTCAAAACATTTAATCCGGTGTATAAACATATATCGTGGATATATTATTTACCTGATATATGATGCATGTGTTTGAGTCAAGCGCTTCATTGTAGTACTACAGTGATTATCTCTTCAGTACGCAGCGCGAGCAGGTACAAAGCAGATTATTAATAACTATGAATGGGACTGTCATACACATACCATTATAATGAGAACACCATTCTGAATCTATTTTTAGTTTAGCTGCCATGTTTCTGCACATTGTTGCGTGAAGAATGTGTCCACAAAATGAGTTCATTCAGAGCCGTGCAGACACATTCGTGTGCATTCTGGCCCTTTTTGAGGATGGCCTGTAAGTATTAATATTAATGTTATGTCGTATAAATAACTAAGGTTATTCTATATGAAATGATGAGTTTAATCCCATTGATTAAAAACTTGCTATTAAATGTGTTACTCTACTGGTCATCTTCAGCACGCACAGCTCAAATCAGAAATGCAGAACATTAATAACGACTGTCATATACTGGTGCAGTAATACTGTTGTTATAACTGTAATTATAGTTAACTCTACTCAAAATCTAACTTATTTTGAAATAATAATAATAATAATAATAATAATAATAATAATAAATGGTATCAGCACTTGCAAATGTTGTACATAAACATTCATGTAAGAAAAGTTTCATATTTCAATTATTACTTGCATTACTTATTATTTGTGAAAATGACTAGCAGTTTCTGAGTGAGAATTGTTTTAAAGTAACTCCTGCACCACTTCTTTAAAGTGCAGCACTGTTCCAATGTGAAAACTTTGGAGTTTTAATCTTCCTTAGAGGACAGTGGATGACTTAACAAAATGACCTATGCTGGCACGATAATGACAAGAACAAGATAGTATGCAAATTCTGGCCAGCATCCATGATTAAAAACAAGTGTGCTACAGAATGGCACCCAGGGTTGTAGTGAATTAAGACAAATGAAGGTGAAAACACTTGCAGAATTACCTGAGCTCCAAAGAACAGATGCTGTTCAGGCCCACTGCTTTTTATTCCAGTTAATGCATTTTATAAAAATAAAAATAATATAAATAAATAAATCAAATGAAACTTTAAAAAAAGGTTTATAGTATTATTATAGTATTTATTATGTATTCCCTACTTTAAAAATATTTTTCAAAGTTGTGAATAAAGCTTAGTCAGTGTGTTTTACCAAAACGTCTTCAAAATGTTTAAATGCTAAATTTGCTGATTCTAATTATTTGTGAAATGTATTATGTCTGAGTGAAAACTCTTTCAACACCCTTTCATTTGTTCAGTGTAATAAATATGTACACCAATATTTCCCAGAGGAAAAAAAAAAAAAATTAATAATTAAACACTTTTTCTTGACAGGGGATGGATGGATTCAATAAAGATCAATTGGATAAAAAAAAAAAAATCTATTACAAATATTTCTGATATAAAATTGACTGAGAAAAAAAAAAAAAATTGTTTTAAACCAGCATTAAAAAAACACTTTTAGAGAAATCAACAATTTTCGTAATCAGACATTTGACTGGAAACTTTGCTGAGTGAGAGCTAGAGCGGCCACAGTCCATTCTCAGCACAGTTGTTTGGTCATTGAAATACATTATTTGTGATACTGTACATGACTCAAAGTCAATGATGCAGTTCTTCACAGGCCCCGGTGGTTCCCGCTGCCATAACAGCCTCTTTAAATCTAAATGTAGATGCTATCGTGCTGTTAAGTGCCAAATCCATAAATGTAGTGTGCAAGATTGCGTTTCTCATAACAGATGCTCAAAACTCCATTTCCTTTCCTTTAATTACATTTCAGCAATGTTTCCGCTTCTAACTTTGAGCAATTCATCGTATATTGGTCAGTTCAATAAAAAAAATCTAGCAAATCACAGTAACGTTGGCCCCTGTGAATGTAATCTTCCCTCCAGAGTAAACAATTACAAATTGAATCAGATGAAGCCTTGCGACTTAACGCAATGACTTGTGGGTATATTTGAGCCAGACCTACACTAATAATCTTCATCCTTTCCAGCAAGCATGTTATTACATAGATACCATTATTGATCTGCAGGAATAGCAGGTTTTTCTCCCCTGCTCTGGCTGCTTCGTTTCCACATGTGCTTGGCTCCTCGGGATAATAGCTTTGGAAGGATTGCTGAGGCGCGCGCAAACATAATTCCCAGTTGTGCTACCAACACTCAAGCAACAGGTGTTGAATTGCGACCTCTGAATGGAGGTGTGCATGCAGAGAATGTAACAGCATTCCTCATAAGATCTACACAGCTTTTCATCTGAAAATGAAGATCCAAGTTTACTAAATTGCAAACAGTGTCACGCTCAGTGAAAAACAAAAGATCATATTACAGAACATGAAATAAATGATTGCAATTAGGTAGAATATAACAATGATCACCCTTATGAAAAGGAAGTGTATGTTAAAATACTTTAAAAAAAAAAAAGAGTACTTATTATAGAAATAATATGTTTGGTCAATGGTCACAAAGTTCTTAGTAATTTTTTTTTAATGTAATGTCATAATTCAGTTGTCTTTGAAACGTGTTTACTGCTGATTGCACTGACAAAAATGAATGATAAACTAAAATAATGAAGTTTCTATTATAATAGTCTAAAATATTGTAGTTTCTATTAAAACTTGTATATCATGTATTTAAATCTATACTTCAATAATAAGGTTACACAATTATGAAAGTATTCATCCATCCATCCATCCATCCATTCATTCATTCATTGGACAAATATTCATTTGTTTATTTAATTAAATACATAAATACATTTAATACCATTAGGTGCATTTTTTCACACAGGTATTTTGTATTTTTTGTGTTAATATAATATTACAGTTCAGTGAAGCGCAATATTTTTTTAAGATTAGGTTGTTGAATGCTCTGGTTTAAAAAGAAAAGTTTCAGATGTATGTGCAGGAAACTCCTTAATGGAGGGCATGGAGTCCTGTCTAATGCAGTAATGCTCTGTATATGCCGTGATTCACAGTGATTCAGTGTTGTGTGGGAGGTCATTTGAGAAGTGGGTTAAGGTGTTGGTTCAGTTTGATAAATGTGTCATTAGCGTTTCCCCTCCAATTACCTTTTTAGGCCGTCTCAAAGGGTTTGACTCTATCCTGACAACCCTGTAATCACAATTCAGAGGTGGCAGGAGTGTGACTGAAACTGATAAACTACGCCAACCATCTAGGACATTTTAGTCAAAGATTGTGAGAACTCAATGTCTTGATTCTGCCTCAGTATTTTTACTTAATGTAATGACACTGTGTAAAATAACAGTTTACTGTGTGTAAATGTACCTTTAATTTCAAAATTAATTACTCTTTTTACAAATATTTTAAGAACAAATATTAAGAATTTAATAAAAAAAAATCATAAAAAATACATAATATTTTCAGTGCGGTGCTAAACCTTAAGCGTTTATAGTATGTTTGATTTTTTTCATTTTAAAATGTAAAAAAATTGTATATTGGAAAAAAAACAAAAAACAAAAAAAAACAAATACATTTAATAACTAATGTGTTGATCAAATGATTAAATCTCTCTCTCTCTCTCTCTCTCTCTCTCTCTCTCTCTATATATATATATACACTTTTATTCAATTTATTGAAAGTGACAGTAAAGACATTGTGTTACACACGATTACACAATTGCAGTTTTCTGTTCTGTCCCAAAAAAAGTTAATAAAAATAAAATAAATATGAAGCAGTCTGACTGTTTTCAACATTGATGATAATAAGAAATGTACCAAATCAGCATATTAGAATGATTTCTGAATGATTCTGTCACAATATGTTTGTTGTAAGGAGCGAGGAACAAGGAAGCACAGAATGGACAGAACTCTTCTTTTAATTTCAATAATCCAAAGGGGTAACAGGAGCACACTGTTAGACGAATAATCTCCGACAAACTTGAGCTCAATAGACTGGGGTTTTAAACTTAGGATAATTGGGAAACACAGGTGTATGGAATGACTGAATTAACAAGGACATTGAACACATGGGGAAAAAACTAGACCTGGAAACCAATTAACAAACCATAGAAGACAGAAACTGGGTCCCAATGATAAAAACACACATAGACAAGTCCACAGCTCTGACAGTATCCAAATGTAAAGCACATTACATAAAAAGCAAAAACGATGTTGAAAATGCTCACACATGCACTCCTGAACTATTATCATAAACCATCTGTTTGCTGATCAGGCAGCGTTTGCTTCTAGAGCATTTAAGGTCACGACCTCTCATTAGGATATTCCTCCTTCCCAACATGCCGTCATTGCGTAGAAGCACTGGTATAAAGCCTCATGTGACTGAACTATAATTTCTCTAATTAATAGACCCATTTCCCTCTTCAAATCCAGCTGGCCTAAAGAGAATGTTATTGGCACTGGGAACACCCATTAATGTACATCTGTCGTGGAAAATGCTTTTTGCTGCCATCAAAGCCTGATCCTGACGTGGCAGAAAGGGGAGGTCATAAATGGATAAAAGGATTGTAGCAGCCCTTCATGGAATAAAAGGCGCACACTTTAAGATAGCAACAGACTTGAAATTCATAGCACGACTCGCACATGGTTGTATCTTAATAGGAATGTCTGCATGTTTATTGCAATATGAGCTGCTGTGAAAATAGCACAGCAATTTCTGCATAGTTGATAAAGCACCAAACAAAGAGCACTTGTTTTCATTTAAATTTATCTTTAAAATTGGAAAACAAAAGTTTTGTAGGTTTCATTTAATGTGTGTGGCTATTATATTATATGCTAGTGTTCTTATAAGAGGACCAAAAATAACCGACCATTTTTTAGGTAAAGAGTGCAAATACAGATAAAAAGTTTGATAAAAACTGTAAAGTTGCTACTTCAGCTACAGTATGTTCCAGCACTGAAGTGTTGTGCTGTTCATTCAACTATCCAACTGCACAATTTTGAAAATTTAGTTCTTTCCACAATGGCAATAAAAGGTCTATGACAAACTATTTTATGATGTCTATTTGTAGATAACAAATAAAAACAATACACTAAAACCGAATTAGAAAACCTTTTAAGCTAATTAATTTTCTATTCCATTTTGTAAATTTGTTTAAAAGAGGAGTTAAATACTGCAATAGAACCCTAACTTTTGATAGTTTCATGCATGTAAAAGAAGAATGTCAATTTATTTCCCATCTCTGTATTAGTATTGGAGTCTTTTCATGTTTTGTACTGTGTGAAGGCATTCCAAACCCTTGCAACCTGACTCCCGAGGACTCTGGACCCGCAGAGAGAGAAAATAAACAAAGTTTCAAAGTATAAATGTCATATACTGGCAGGTTTAGCAAATCCGTAGGTGGTCCCAAGGACTTGCAACATGACCTGCAAACTCTGAGGGAATTCAATTCAATGGATCTTTTCATTTCCAGCTACACTGGAACCCAAGCAAATAGCAAACAAGTGTAAAAGAACTCTACAAAAATTCACTGTGCTGAAGACTATAAAAAACAATAGAGTGACAATCTTACAATCTCCTTTTTGCTAGCAGACTTTGTTACAGTATATTTTACAGTGTTACAGATTATTTTGTTTGAAGAAAATATAGATTTTTTTTTCTTCTATCTATTAATATATTTAAAAAATGAGAAGCAAATTTGCACATGAAGTGACTTGAGTTCACCTTTTGTATATTGAACATGTTTTAAATACTATATTAAAAAATAATTTTCCTATTCTCTGTGTTGTAAAGTCAAACATGTTGGTGATAAAACTGTTCTGATTTCATAAAGAACAAACGATTTCCATTAAAAAGAATTAATAAATACAATTGAATGAAAAGAAAACCATATTATATAGCTTGGCGTAATCTACACTAGAGAAAAAAAAATATTTTAACAAGACTGATCTGTCCACAAAGTCATGTGGTGCGAATAACAAAAGTCATGTGGTGCAACCAACATGCAGAAATGGGAAATGGTATATTAGAGAAGCGCCTTATAGACCCTCATTACTGTGTGTCAAAAGCCCTATTTGAAAGGTAATTGTTTCTCATTGGGATGTCTAAAAATAAATTAGCACGGCACCTTTGTGATAAATCTCCTGCATTTGGATGGCGATTTATTATATCATATTTATTTGTATAGCATTAAAATTAAGAATAATTTGTTATCAGAGGTGACTGTTAAAATAATGTCCATGTGGCCAGAAATGTACAATTCTGCATCATTCAGTTAGATAAAGACACATTCAAGCAGAAACAATGAACATGGTTAAGGCAGGTGATAATCATAGGTAATTATAATGATTGCAATGTAAGGAAAAAAAGTGTCAGTTTTACATGTTTATTCAAAGTTTGCACAATCTTCTGTTATTTCCGGATGGTCACCTGAGATATAAATAGAAAAGCAAATAAAGAAAAATTAACATAGCTGCTGTTCACAACATTCAGAGTAAAGAATAATCATGCACATTTGATCAGATATGTAACTGGACAACAAAGTTATTATGCGATGCATTAAATGAAAACTTAGCTAAAGACGTGTCTTTAATCTAGATTTAAATGGAGAGAACGTATCTGAGACGTGAACATTATTGGGAAGGTTATTCCAGAGTTTAGGAGCCAAATGCAAGAATGCCAATCTCCTTTAGTGAACTTTGCAATAGGTACTACCAAAAGTCCATTGTTTCATTTGTCTTTATATGGTACTTTCAATAATACCGTACTAACATGGTAAATATACAAACTTTTATTATTGTTATTATTATTATTCATCTGATTAGTGTTATTTTATTATCATTTAGATACTAGTTTTGATTACGCTTTTTTTATTTTAAGGTGTCCATGTTACAGTGTAATTTTACATTTAAGTACTGAGCAATATCAATTAACTAAATGTACTTACTATGGGGTTAGGATTTGGTTTAGGGTTACTTGCATGTTATTATTATGCATTATGCAGTAAGTACATGTAATGTGTAATCAAATCCACTTTGAATTCATGAATGCATATTCATTTTTTTTCATATTGGAGGAGCAAATTCTGTGATCTTGTGATCCATGTCGATGAAACTGAGAACACACTGCTCACGTGATCAGTCACATGATTGTCATCTGTAAACAAAATGTCTCTTATAAAATAATATATTTATTATTATTATTATTATTATTATTATTATTTGATTATTTAAATATTGATCCCACTTCATATTAGGTGGCCTTAACTACTATGTCTCACAGTAGGAACGAGATGGACAAGCTGAGTGCAAGGTAAATGAGCTTCTTTAATTCCAATATGCAGGAAATCAACAGAAACAGGTAAGCAGGAATGTAAACAGTCATAGGAAGCTAACTTAACTGAAGTGATAGACTCATTCTCAATTCCTCTTTCAGAACAGTCCAAAAGAAACTCAAATGTCCAAGCAGGTAAATCCACTGGTGATTCCAGCAGGCGACTAAACAGGTAAGTACAGCCGGAAAGTACTGCACATAAGGCTCAGGATACAGGAGGTAACAAAATATTTAGAGAGGAGCTTGTAATGTGGTTGGGGTGGCTGGTGACTATGTGACACTATGTAGTTACATTTAAATCAATCATTTGAAACAGTCCGGTTATTGTGTACATACATGTTTTTACATCGTACTTATATTCATTAAAAAAATAATAATAATAAATACCTGCAAGTAATTATATCTAACTGATTTCTGTAATTACATTTATAAGTATTCTCCCTTCTATTGAGGCAGAAAATAGCGGGTCTCTCCATAATTTAGGTAGCTGATAATAGCAGCGAAGGGTATTTTCTCCAGCGGGAGAACCACAAATGAGCAGCATGTCCCTGAGCTTGGTATGAGTTGTAGGAGAGTAGCATGAAGACCCCCCGAAATTTTGCAAAAGAGAAAGATAATGATACTGAAGACTACTGAAACTAATTTCTGTCTCCAGAATCACACCAAGATTCCTGACTTGATTTTTAGTTGTTTGACCCCTATAGTCAAGGTATGCATTCACCTTGAAAACTTCATCTTTGTTTCCAAATGCAATGACTTCAGTTTTTCCTTGTTTAACTGAAGAAAGTTCTGGCACATCCAACTATTAATTTCATAAATGCATTGGCAGAGGGAGCCAATGGGGCTGTAGTCATTTGGAGGTAAGGCTAGGTAAATCTGGGTATCATCAGCATTGCTGTGATAGGCAATTTGGTTCTTTCTCATTATTTGACTTAGTGGAAGCATATACAGGCTAAACAAGAGCGGAGCAAGAATTGAGCCTTTTTCAGGAGGGGCTTAACAACTGCAGTTTTTATGGAGTTTGGAAATGTCCCAGAAAGAAGTGAGGTGTTCACGACTTCTAAAAGATCTGCTTCTAAGCAGTTAAACACACTTTTGAAAAAAGATGTGGGAAGTGTGTCAAGATAGCAGGTTGATGATTTTAGGTGCTGCACTGTCTTCCAGAATTTTGCTATCAATTGCTTCAAAAATAGACATAGTATCTTTTTGATATTGTGGCCGAATCTTTCTGACCTCTGCATTACTTGAGGATGTGCTAATTGCCTTCCTGATATTGATAATCTTCTATGAAAAGAAGGAAGCAAACTCATTGCATTTGCTGTCTGAGAGCATTTCACTGGGAATCTGACTTGGGGGGGTTGTCAGTCTCTCAACAGTGGCAAAAAGAGTATGAGTGTTATTTAAGTTACTGTTTATAAGGTTTGAGAAGAGGTTCTGTCTAGCTGTGGCTAGTTTCACATTAAAAGCATGAAGGATGTCTTTATAGATGCTATAGTGAATTTCAAGTTTTGTCTTTCGCAACATCTGCTTTGCTTTTCTGCATTGTCTTTTCATAGTCTGAACTGCTGTTGATCTGCTGTTTGTTTTCTTACTGACTATTATTGGAGCAATATCATCAATAACATTCTTTTCAACATCAACTTTTGAGTTGAAGGAATCAAGGAGAATATCAACAGAGTCTGCAGAAATGCTTGGTGTTAAAGATATAGCCTCCATAAATAGTACACGTGTGTTTTCGTGTATGCATCTCCTTCTGACAGAGACAGATCTATATTCAGTGGTAGCAGAGATCAATATATCAAAGAAAATACAGAAGTGATCAGATAGTGCTACGTCCTTAAAAACAATGGATGAAATGTTTAGACCCCTACTGATGATTAGATCCAGAGTGTGTCCACCTTTGTGGGTGGGTCCATACACATGCTGAATCAGGTCAAAAGTGTTATATGATCAGTTTTGGGAGTAACGGCATTTATGTATAACGGCGTTACTAACGGAGTCTAATTTTCAGTAACGTAAAAGTAATCTAATTAATTACTTTTCCCATCGTTGCAACGCCGTTATCTTTACTGAGAATGTAAAGTGTTGCTTTACTACAATTTGGTTGAATAAAGCGTGAGGTTCAATATTTATTTTTATATGTTTTTATTTCTATGCATATCATTTGGCAGGCTGCAACTTATTGAGTTCAAATAAATACAACATCTTTTAAAATACTTAGTGTTTTTATTCTTCAATCAGTTAATATAAACATCTTATATATTAAAGATGTTATAGGACGTAATAGTGTTATAGAACATAAAAAATGACGACAAAGTTACTTTACTGAGTAACTAATTACGGTTACAATGTGGTAACTAAGTTACTAACTCAATTACATTTTGGGAGAAGTAATTTGTAACTGTAACTAATTACTTTTTTCAAGTAAGATGACCAACACTGTATATAATATATGTGCTATAACAAGTCTCAGTTAGCTTAACACAGTACACGTAGCAAGGGCTTTTAAATAGAATATATATATATATATATATATATATATATATATATATATATATATATATATATATATTATTATATTCGCGCTCTATGTCAGTCTTCTTCACGCTGAATCACACATGCGCAGTATCATCAGGTTCTCGAATCGGATGCGTCCGACAGAAACGGTTCCTGGTTCAGTGTACTGGTGATCCGAAAACCGATGCAACCAGTTCTTGACTCGAGAATTAGAAATGCTCCGGTAGTGGGCGTGTACGTTCGTTATTTGACTCTGATGATTATCCACACAAATTTACCCCCGGCCTTTATTTAAGACTGGCCTTTATTTAACTGTGTTGACCACGCCCCCGGCCACTATCAGAGGCCTGGTGTTTATTTGAACGGTATATATATATATATATATATATATATATATATATATATATATATATATATATATATATATTTGTATGATAAATAAAAAGAAATTAGATACAATGCAAAAAGATTAGAATTGAATTCAATTAAATTACAGTACGCTACTTCACAAAAAGGATTTATAAAACAACCATTGGGCTGATAACTTCTTGTAAACTCAGAGATGTGGTTCTGGATGGTATTGAAATTACAATACAACCTTGGTGTTTGTCCAAAAAAAAAAAACACATTCAACCAGGAGTTTTTACAAAGGTGGTAGGAGAAAAACACAGACATTTTGAATTTGGACAACAATAAAATCACCAGCTAGCCCTTGTGAATGTTGAGATTAACTTATGACAATATATAATTTTTTTCCACATCACCATATCAGATTGAATTTGATGTGGTGTGACTAACTTAAATTTAACATGTCTTTTATTAATTATACGAATAATAAAAATAAAAATAAATACAAATTCAAAATGATGCATTACATACTGGTTATGACAAACTGTATGCAAATACCATTTTTTTTTTTTTTTTACGTCAATCGAACCAAGCTTGATAATCATAGGAGTAAATATGACAGAATCTTTGTTTCTGACTAAACCTTTTTTTAGTCAGGCACATGCAAATGGCTCATTTGCAGCAGGACTGCTAACAGCTGCTATTACAGAGATCTTTTACGGTGACCCCAATCAAACAAAATCAACCTCTCCACCTCTAAATTCCTTCTTACGCTCAACTGGAACCTTCATTTAGGCTCTTTGCCTGCCTTTTACACTCTGAAAGACAAAGGCAGTAATGTACGTTTTCCCTCCAATTACACCTTAAATTGAACCCCAGGGCCCCCGCTGTCTTGTTTGCTCTGGGTCTGGATATGTAGTCTGCTATTTTCTTTTCACAGATGTGCACATCGCGCCTCTCTTCTCAATACTGTGTCGCTCCTATTATCCCAGCTGTTGTGTTATGGGTAGCCTTGGACTAGCCGTCTCCAGGGCACTGTTTTTTCAGCTGCCGCCATTCCCAACCCCCATCTTGGCCCTTTTTCAGTCTACCCTGAGCAGATGATGACCAACAGGCTGTCTGGCTCTTTCCCTCTGGGGATGTATGATGCACAACCCATATTAAACATGATAAAGAGTTATGAAGAAGAGAAATTTGTTTCCTTGATGTTGTTGTTTTCATTTCTCACTATGCTTTTTTGATGTTTATCATTCGTCTTGTAGATTTGATGGTTTCAGTCTTGTTTGACTCTCTACAGCTCGGGGCTTTGAATATTCTCAGGTTGTTTTTATCAGTTTGAGCCGCAGTCCCTCTGCATGAACTGAACTAATAATAATGAGTAAAGCGAGCGTCAAGACAGCAGGCAATCAGTACAGATACTCTCATCGAGACACATGCAAGACCTGCTATTAAAAGAGTTCACACTTGTAAGGTTTTTTTTTTTTTCATGTCACAGACAGAAGTGGCAACACACAGGCCCCTACCGCAGAAGTAATGGTTCCTGCTGGTAACAGGGGTGAAAATTCACACAATCTTATGCAAACAATTGCGCATATATTGACACCATAATGTTTTTATTAGCAACGTCTTGAAAAACAAGGAATGCAGGAAACAAATAAATGTACTCGCTAAGGCAAACATACCCCCACGGAGGGATTCTGAAAGAAATTTTCACTCAGCACAAATGTTATTTATTATGATGTATATATGCCATTGTAACATTCATATTTTAATTACCTTTTATTATTTTATTTTCAGTTTTCATCATTACTACATGGGTTTATTTTTTTAATCAACCATTTTATTTATGATGTTAACCCTGCTCAGCACATAAATACATAATACAAAGGTAAAATGATATATAATAATAATAATAATAATGGTTGCACTTTATTTTACAGTACATGTACTAACATGTACTTATAGTGTACTTAGAGTGTATTTATCTAAGAAAGTTCTGGTAATACAAGGGAACTACATGGGGTAGGGTTAGGTTTAGGGGTAGGTTCAGGGTTAGTACCTATTTATTACATAGTTATTGTAATTACTATAATAAGAACATAGTATGTACATGGGGAACAGGACTGTAAAATAAAGTGCTACAATAATTAATAATAATAATAATAAATAAAATTACACTATTACAAACTCTAGTGATCTGCTCACCCTTAAATTAAAAAGTAATACAATTCTGTTTACACACTGAATGCATGTAAGTTTACAAAATTAATTAATTATTATTAAATAATTACTTATTTGTTCAATTTACAACTGTGTCCAACTAAAATGAAGACCAGTGGCCATAAACCACCAACAACTTTTATACATTTTCATAGAAATTATGATTAATTAATTATGAGCAAATTGTTTATTTATAATACTTGCAATGTAGAGCACTCAAATAAGAGTCGTGTGAAATACAAGCTATGACATTCAATTAAAGAGCTCAAAGTCTTGTATCGGAAAGCTAAAATGGCATGGTTGCTTGAGAAAATGCATTTTCATCTAACATTTAGGGGCTGGTTTAATGTAAGTGGTACATTCAGAGCATTAACTTTTTATTTCATTTCCAATACATCCACTAACATAGTAAAACATTGGCAGATAAAACTGAATGAGCTTTTGATGTCAATCATTTCATTTTGATAGTGCCAAAAACATCCAAATAAGCAACAATTTTATTATGCAGAAATGTCATATCTGGCACATTTTTCAAAAGAGCCTGGGTTAAAAAGGATGCAGCCTTATGAGAGAGAGCAGCTATGAAGCAGCCAATGAAATTGCAAGAAATTGTAAAGGAACAGCAGGAGGACCTAGCAGTGGAAAGCGGGAGCCAGAAAAAAAGAAAAGAAATCTGTTTCCACATATTTTTCAAATGACTATGAAAGCAACCACAGGTCCTTCAATCCTGCTGTTTGTTGGCATGTTGGCATGGATAAACTCTCTTGTTACTACGTATGTGAGTTTTGGTGAGAATGAAATGTAGAGGAGGACAATGATCTGGAAACTGACACACCTAATCCATGATCTGTTGTGTAGAGTGCACACCAACTGTCTTTCAGTGTGTGCATGGTGACAAGCTTTAGTTCTGTAGTGTATGCTTGCCATAAGACAGCACTGCACATATCTTGCTTCTTTAAAAAAAAAAAAAAAAAAAAAAGTTTTTGAATTTCACATGAAAAGTTGAAAAGTTGTCAAACGAAAGAATCTGAGTGACTAGTAATGTTTCATCGCATTCTCACTGCAAACTCGTCACATATTGACTGCTTGGTCAGGACCCCTTGGTATCACTTTTTGGCGCTCAAGGTATTAATACCTAATACAGTTTTTCACGAATCATCCTTGAGATTTGCAAAACAGTAAGTGCATTTCTCAAAACAACTCATACAAATAGCAAAACACCAGGATTACTTGCTAAAGCCAGTCTCTTGCTCAAAATCCTTAGTTCGTCTCTCAAAAATAAATATCTGTGTCAATGAACATGTCAGTGCCATCAGAATGACAAGTCCTTGTGTCATAGTTTATGGATAAGACAGTCAAATTGCTTAGTCATGTTGTCAATATAATAGTGTACTCTGGAGGGATGTTCTGATTTAAACTGTGGCAACATTTTGGATGACAGTTACAGTACTGAACAGTATGCCATATGCTTATGTATGCCATATATCCTTTTCAAAAGTACACATTTACACATTACTGTATGTGGGATATTTACATGTTTACTAGTGGTCTGTCCAAAAAAAAAAAAAAAATGGTAACACTTTAGTATAGGGTCCAATTCACACTAATAACTAGTTGCTTATTAGCATGTCTATTATTAAAATATTGGCTGTTTATTAGTGCTTATAAAGTACATATAATGCATGACATCCATAATCCTACCTAATACCATAAACTTAACCTCATAAACTATTAATAAACAGCAAATAAGGAGTTAATTGAGGCAAAAGTCATAGTTAATAGTTAATAGTGAGAATTGGACCCTAAAATAAAGTGTGACCAAAAAATTATATATACACTTGGTTACACTTTGTTTAAGGACCAGATCTCACTATTAACTAGCATGCATATTACTAGCATATTGGGTGTTTATTCGTACTTATAAAGCACATATTAATGCTTAATAATAAACATTTTAAAAACACGCACTATTAATGCTATTAACATCTAAAGTACTTAAATAATGATAGTTTAGTATTTTCAGTGACAAATTTGACAATGACTGACCATTATTTAGGACTGCCAATGCAAAGGGCCCAGGATCTTGTGCAGCGCCCCTGTGTAACACCCACATAATTTTGGAATTTTGTGCTACAACACTGTCATCTTAGCATGATTTTCCTGTGTTGTAGGGTTCCTCATTTGCAACTTGCTTTGGTGCTGTAAATAAGTGTAAATGCACACGTGTTTGACTTAACTGTCCTGGACTGAATGCATCAATAACAAGCTAGCAGAGTCTTCTGTGGATAAATTAAAAGCTCAGTAACAGCATACAGTGCATTTCATTAGTATTTTCTGAGGTAGCTATAATAAACTGACATTTAGGAGATATTTTGGGACATTTCAGTGGATGAAACACTGTGATGCAATTTGTGCAGTCTACAGAGCTCTGTTAGTGCTGTGGCAGCTGAAAAAGGCTGTTGCTTCAGTCAGCATCTTGGTAAGGGCTTTTAATAAAGGCTGTCTGTTCTTGTTCTCACCAGTATTTCCTCATTACTCATTGGTCATCGGTGGCCAGATAGTGTCTGGTGACCTTGATGGTCATTTTAAGATGAACTGCCAACAATCCCAGAATCAATCATTTAAGAAGCTGTCAGTTCTGACATACTATATCTGTGGAAAATCGCCAGATGTCTTTTCTAGAACGAGTGCAGGTGTGTTTGAGTATACTAGTATACTGTATATATGCAGAACAAGATTTATAGGATAGATGAGACTAAAGGTGTGGTAAAATCTTGGTTACTCACTACTTACACTCTTAAATGACTGTCTGTCTTTTACAACTGATTCTTGATAGAATTTCCTTTCAGTTCTTTAATAGATAGGTTTTTAGGAGCAGTCACTGCAGGACTCAAACTAAAAGCCAAATATTTTACAATTTCTGAGTTTTCAATCAAATCATCTCCTTGTCAAAATTGCACAGTGTATACTGAGCTTTACACCCTACTTGCTATATTCTGCACTCTAAATTTGCAGAAGAAGAGAAAACTAGCCTATATTTTTGACACACAGGATTTTTTTTAGGTTTTACTGGTAAGCTGTTGCAAGATGGAGGACTCCTGATCTCATAACAGCCATAGATGGAAAGATTTGAGTTGCATCATGAGCCAGCCCTGTAAGAAATCAATGCTAACTCATCATTTTCCATTCCAGGCAGCTGGATACAGACTATTCACAGCATATAACCAAACAAATTAGTGTATTCCATTCCAAGCTTTTTTCAAAGCTTATTGATTAAAATTAAACAACACTCGCAAATCATTTTAATTTCCTAATATGATGTATTTCCAATTCATATGGGATGTTTTATATACAGCAAGAAAGTAGGTACATCTTAATAAAATATTACAATTATTATTATGTTTTCTTTATAACAACATTCAGCAGTAAATCATTCACATTAAATCAAAGAATTAAACATTATTAGTCAGATTGAGTTTTTAGAAACTGGTTAATTAGCTTAATTAGTTCCCCATTAGCTTAACCAAAAGGGTATACCAGCCTAAACCTGGCTGACCAAGAACAGTCTACCTGGTTGACCTTAATTACAGTATAATTAATGTTAAAAAGATTAATTAATGAATATGTACTGTAACACAAGTTTTTTTTTTTTTTTTTTTTTTTTTTTTTTTAAGTTTCACAGTCAGTTCCTATAACTGAACAAAAATATATATATATATAAAATGCCTAATACAGTTTTTCTCAGTAGCTTTAGTACATTTCACGAATCATCCTTTACATTTGCTGTATTTTTGGTAGAAGAAGTGCAGCTGTCCCTCATATCTCCCAATAATATGTCTCGGTGAGATATTTAAATGCTTAGTTCCATGATTAAAGATCTGTAGATTTTATAGTGGGAGACAAAACATATAATGCAATGATAATTCAGAGCTGATGATAATTCAAAACCCTGATGTATCATTTTTCTTTTTTTTATTGATCATCAAGTACAACTAAGCACTTCTTACATTTACTTTATAAAAATCTATAGATTTTACCTCAGAAAGACATAATATCTTGATAAACTATACTAAAATATTATTATTTTTTTTAAGTATAAAAGGATGAACTATCAATCACACAACAGAAGGCACAAAGTAGATTGCAACTTTGGAAATTTGCATATCAGATATGATACAGTAGACTTTATATTGTTCAAACTAAAGTGTCTAACTTTTATGTGTTTAAAATAGTTTAAAATAGTCACCTTTAAATTAAATACAGTTGTGTAGTAGTGTGTTTTCTAGGATTAATCATAAAAACATGTAGTGTATACGTCCGAAAGATTAAACTGGCATAGGTCTGCTAATGGCTGCTGTAGGATCTATAACAGATGTATGCATATTTGGCTCTGTATTTGTGTGTGTTCTGTTGTATTTCAGTTGCACTGATGTGTCCAAACTCTCATCCCTATATTCTTATCTTCTGTAATCCATTGGGACTCAAGCTGTCGATGGGATTCCCCTTTTGACCTCGGCATTCTGTGGCCATATTATCCATCCCTTCCCGTGAGGTCTTCCTCCAGCCCACATGAAAGCTCTGATCTCTCCTTCAATCGACTAACTCAAGCGCTTCACCAGTCTGTCTCTCGTTCCCAAGTCTCTCCATCTTGTGACCTTTCTTCCCAAGCTTTCTTCTACAGTCGGTTGCAGTCTGTCTCCTTAACAATCCAGTTTCTGCAGCCACGGCCTCCCACCAGCGTAAGATGGCTACCCTGCTGAGACACACGTGGTGGATTATATTACCTGATGAAGAAATATCACGCTACTGATGATTGAACCTGATATCTTTCACTCTCGCACACACAAAAGAGAACATGTGAAGGGAAGTGAACCAGACATAATATTCTTTCTATAATGGAATTCATGATAATCAGTGACGGGGAAGCCAATTTCAAAGCTAAGCTACAAGACATTCATGATTTAAAAGGTACATTTGAACTAGTTTTTTAAATGTTAAAATCTTATTTTAAATCAATATGCAGAGATAAAATTAACTAATCTGTTGGTTGGTTTTTATGAATTCTTTATATAATTTTATTTATTTACTTCTGAGAAGAAATACAGTTTATATTCTAGGTGTTAAAAAGTTATTACTTTTTTTTATATATATATATACTTACACCACATGACATTTAAACAGAGATAAAATTTAAACTTTCCTCAGAAAAATTATATAAACTTTATTAAAAAACACAAGAAATCAACATGAATACTAAGATTACATTGTGTGTTTTAAACTTGATTTTTAAAAGAATGTTGCTTTACTTTAACCTCAGTGTCGGGACAGTCACAGGATTGCGCCCACTCTCACTGAAAATGAATTGTGACCTTGCAGGTAACTTTTCCAAGTAGTTCGCTGAGCTTCACTTTGCCGCCTCTTCTCACGTTGGCTGCTATCTGTCTGCCTCACAGAAACAGGATAAGCAGTCTCTTTACCTGCTAGAAGCCAACAATGTGGGAGGGATGATAATAGCGGTGTGCCGATCAGATCAAAGTAATTCTCTACTGCAGCTAATACACATCCATTAAATGAAAATTATATTTTAATTGGATTCTTAATTAAAAGTATGCTTCTTCTGGATTTGAACTTAACACCCTTTTAACTCATTAACAACATTTACAGCACTGTTCTAGTGGGCAGCCATATAACATTATACAATGTATAATATACATTGTAATATACATTAATAATTAATAATATTTGATAATGTTTGTGACTTTATGACACTATAAAACTTAGTGTTTTAAGCTTCAGAATGGGAGGTTTTGCCAAATCCGAGAAAGCAGTCAAGCCCGTTTCTGAAAGAACTTATACTCAAGAGTCAGTCACCATGGTAATTTACTCTATGAACCTAACCTTCTTCAGTGAACCAAGAGTTTCTTATGGTTTCCTCCCCCTTTTTTAAACGTAAGTGATGTTTAAATACATTTTATTTTATTTTATTTTATTTTATTTTATTCACACTGCATTTGTGTAAGTATTTTTGTCTTATTTCAAGTACAAATATCTAAAAATTATTACGTTAAGATGCAGTTTCTATAGATAAAAAATTATTTAATTTTAAATGATTTATTTTGCCTAGACTGGGGGAAAATGCATTTAAGTGCATTTTAGGTAAAACATGCAAATGGCAACAAGCATATTTGTTATTTCCTGAAATCATTATTTTTTGTAGTGCATGTATTCATACACTGTGCATATTATTATTATTATGTAGACATTGGCAACGTGACAAAAATGGCATTTCCTCTTATACAGTATCCTAGACGAGAAGGCTGCATACAATCACAGGGAATTTTTTTTTTTAATCTTTAAACGTGGGAGATGCAGAGCACGTTAGTAAGGCCTCTTTATGCAAACTGATAAGTAAGGTGTACGTCGCTCTCACACTCTTTCTGATATATTTATTTTTTTCTTGGCACAAATTCGTCAAAGAGAAGTTTCACTGGATTGTAGGTTGGTGTTGTAGAAATAGGCTTAAATTAGGCTTATCTGATAAATGATGTTCACTTGATGATATCTTGCTACAACCTCTGGAAGTAACCCAATAATTAGAATTTTCTTCAGGATTTCCAGTGTGGTTGGATGCATTGATTATGGGAGTGAAAAAGAGGTTTCAATTTGGAGACATGGAATGCAGGGTGATCCCTCCTGTATGCGGGAGTTAGTTTGAGGCAGACCGTCACTGGACTAATGATTTTCGTGACAGTCAGCGGACCAATAAATTTGGCAGCCAGTTTATTACTCACGGAACGCAGAGGAATTTTCTTGGATCAAAGCCACACTTTTTGACCTACGACGTATACGGGAGGCTTAAACCGGTGGCGATCGGCTTGGTGCATCTTCCCACCTGGATCAGAGTCTCGCGGGTTCTGCTCCATGTGTGACGAAACCTCTGGACAAAGACGTGAGCGGAGGGGACCGCAACCTCGGATTCCAGACATGGGAAAAATTGTTTTCTGGTAACCTATACTACACTTAAATGGAGATAGGCCCGTAGCCGACACTGACAATGAGTTATGTGCATACTCAACCCAAGAAATTTGCTGACTCCAAAAACTTGGTTCTTTTAACACCTTGATGACAAGCTACACTGGAACCCTGGCCCCATCACTGCCGACACTGGCAACGAGTTATGTGCGTACTCAACCAAAGAAATTTGCTGGCTCCAAAAACTTGGTTCTATTAACACCTGGATGACAAGCTACACTGGAACCCTGGCCCCATCACTGCCGACACTGGCAACGAGTTATGTGCGTACTCAACCAAAGAAATTTGCTGGCTCCAAAAACTTGTTTCTTTTAACACCTTCATGACAAGCTACACTGGAACCCTGGCCCCATCGTATGATGTAGGACCGAACTCCCTCAGGCACAAATAATCGACCCGGTGGATCGCCGGGCGGAGGCGTAATCCCTTCTAAGCCCGTCATGACCTTGGATTTCGATCTCCCATCTGAGTGTGGAGATCTCTCAGGAAAAATACACTCTGGAGTAGACGGGCATTCAGAACGGTCAAAAACACGTGATAAAGCATCGGAAGAGCACTGGGAGAGAACCGCACCTACCCCTGCCTACCACCTACCACCTATCCGTGATAATTGGATCTGGTGGCTTTGGTGATCTCCTGAGTATTTGAACGAGATCTTGATACATTATATTCCTCCATGTCCGTTACGTTCTCAAACCTCAGGCAATTTGATAATAACTAGAATATAAAAATCAACTGCAGGCAGTAGATCCTTTTCCTATTTGGCGCCTAAACTCTGGAATAACCTATCTAACATTGTTCGGGAAGCAGACACACTCTTGCAGTTTAAATCTAGATTAAAGACCCATCTCTTTAACCTGGCTTACACATAACACACTAATACACTTCTGATATCCAAATCTGTTCATGAATTTTTAGGTTGCATTAATTAGGTAAACTGTAACCGGGAACACTTCCCATAACACTTGATGTACTTGCTACATCATTAGAAGAATGGCATCTACGCTAATATTATTCTGTTTCTCTCTTATTCCGAGGTCACCATAGTCACCAGATCCAGATCAGAGGGTCTCTGCAGTCACCCGGATCCAGTACGTATCCAGCCCAGATGGTGGATCAGCACCTAGAAAGACCTCTACAGGCCTGAAAGACAGCGGAGACCTAGATAAGCCCCAGAAACAGATCCCCGGTAAATACCTTGTCTTCTGTACAATCTGACTTTGCTGAAGCCTGGAATTGAACTGATGGTTTCATCTGGCTGGAGGAGAACTGGCCCCCCGACTGAGCCTGGTTTCTCCCAAGGTTTTTTCTCCATTCTGTCACCGATGGAGTTTTGGTTCCTAGCCGCTGTCGCCTCTGGCTTGCTTAGGTGGGGACACTTCATTTACAGCTATATCATTGCCCTTGATTGCAAATCATTGCAAATATACTGTTTAAACTGAACTGAGCTCAATGATGAACTGCCTTTAACTGTCATTTTGCATTATTAACACACTTTTTTCCTCATTAATGTTGTTCAGTTGCTTTGATACAATCATTTTTTGTTTAAAGCACTATATAAATGAAGGTGACTTGACTTGACTTGACGAGGGAGAAACGGGGTTACAGGGAGCACATGCAGAGACAAACACAACAAAACAGGAAAACCTAGGGCAGGGATCCTCAAATCTGGCCCACAAGATCCACTTTCCTGTAGAATTTAGCTCTAACCTTAATCAAAAACACCCAAGCCTGTTAATCAATGTATTTGGGATCATTAGAAAATCACAGGTAGGTGAGTTTGATCAGGGTTGGAGATAAACTCTGCAGTGCACTGGCCCTCCAGGGCAAGATTTGAGTAACCCATTTGAGTAGGGTCCATTTCGATAAGGAGATTCAACCAACTCTGAGATTAATCTCAAACCCTGAGCTGACTTACCCTGATATGGGAAACTGAGATTTTTTGGTTACAGAACAGCTAAATTGTGTTAGTTCAGTCGACTCTGAGTAGGATTTGCATGCACCATAACTATGAGAAGAAATTATCAATGGAGCTCTGAAATTATGATTCACTATGGCAACAGCACTGACAAAAAGTGCACCCCATGTGCTCCCTGTGACTTCTGCATACTTCCTAGTCAATAAATAACTTTAATTCTTAATCACTTTTATAATATCAGAGGTAAAATCTGTAAATTATTTAACTAAGTTTCATTTTCATGGTATCACACGGCAAAAAATAAAAAAGGTGTAGGCTACATGACTTTACAAACATTTGACATATTACAGTAAATATAATTTCAATGCACAGCAGGTTTTTCCACGTAGTCCAATGCTCTTTCCACTTAGGCTTATTAAATATTCTCTGATCAAACTTGTTACATTTCTTAATTAGAGTAATGAAATGATCAACTGGCTTGTTTAGTTGGGGTCACTTCATCTACAGCGATATCGTTGACATTGATTGCAAATAAATGCACAGAAACTATTTAAACTGAACTGAGATGACATCATTGAATTCAATGATGAACTGCCTTTAACTGTCATTTTGCATTATTGACACACCGTTTTCCTAATGAATGTTGTTCAGTTGCTTTGACGCAATGTATTTTGTTTAAAGCGCTATATAAATAAAGGTGACTTGACTTGACTTGTACTCAGTGGAAAGGAAGAAGGGAGAGGCTCGCAAAATGGGGGGAGAACCTGCACCAGCACCACTGACAGATGAAGAGGAGATGGTCAAGTAGATTTTTAAGAATTATGAATTTAGAAAGTAACAATATTGTCTATTGTCATTTTATGAGTACTTGAATATAATAAACCTTTATCATTTACTCGCGATTGGATTCTCTGCCTTTCTTTCCACACCAGACGTAACACCAATCTGTATCCAGATCAGAGGGTCACTGCAGTCACCCAGATCCAGGACATATCCAGACCAGATGGTGGATCAGCACCTAGAAAGGACCTCTACAGCCCTGAAAGACAGCCGAGACCAGGACAGCTTGAGCCCCAGATACAGATCTCCTGTAAAGACCTTGTCTCAGACGACCACCAGGACAAGACCACAGGAAACAGATGATTCTTCTGCACAATCTGACTTTGCTGACACTGAAAAAAAAAACAGTATGCAGTAAAAAAAAAAAAAAGAAAAATGTAGAAAGAAACCAGTGCTGGAATACGATTGACAAAACAAAAAATATATACTTTTTCAATCTTTCTGCTTCACATGTTTTAATTCAATGTGTTATTGCCGTTTATTATTATTATTATTATTATTATTATTATTATTACTATTATTTGTGAAATGTAATAGCAATTTCTGAGTAAAAAAAAAAACACTTCAGTAAACCCACCATTTCCCCCCAGTGCTGTTGAGCTAATATTATTGTTACTCTTAGTGTTACTATCCTCCTCATCTGATGACAGTATATACTAATGAGAAATATACATATAGTCACAGACTAAAATTTGTACATATATTGTTAGTGGGTGACATTTTTTTTTTTTTTTTTTTTTGAAAGCCTGGTTTTACATAACTTTGGTGCTACTTTTTAGATATGTAGCCGATTTGTTTGACCTTTACTTTTGTCCAGCTTGAAATCTGCCAGCATTGTTTAGTTTAGCACCAATATGCTCATTTAATCGTGTTAACATGATGTATAGTTCCTTTAAGTGTCTACAGTGATTCTGTGCATGATATGATTGTACAGGACAGAGTGCATAGCTTTAACATAAATCGTTCTTACAAAGCAGGTTAAGATTATATGGATGTGGTTTAAACTACACTCTTCAATTTGTGTATGGAAATGAGTTGCCTGTTTGAATTAGCATGCACACAACTACCTCAGAGGATTTGCATCAAGCAATTTTCTAACTCGTGCAGTAGCTTCTAAATATGATCTAAGTCTGGTTTCTCCTGATAGATAGCAGGGATGTGAGACACAAAAGAGAACCAGTCATTTGTAGATATAAGCCTTCTATGATGGAAATTGCTTCAAAAGTTTTCTTTTTCAATAGTTTTTCTTCTTTTTTTTCACTTTTTTCTTTGTCACTTTTCCGTGTCTGAAGTTTACTTGTTTTTCAACTAATGGACATCAATAAGATTTACAGGCCCATTATGACAAAGTGAGTCTGCCAAAATAAGACAAAGACGATTTGATTGGAGCCACAGCCAACAACAATAGATACTTTATGCATGAATTGTGAAGCATATTAGCATATTAGAAGTGTTTTTAACTGTATAAGTAAATATATTGTCATATGAACACTAAAGAAGATATTGTAAAGAATGTTGGATGATGGTAGCCATTGACTTCCACAGAATGAAAAAAAAAATGCTATGAAAGTCAATTGCTAACATCAACTGTTTGGGTCTTCAAAATATCTTAAACTATCCCTTTAAGGTGTGGCGAAATGAGCAAAATGTATAATTTAACAGACACTTTTATCTAAGTTGCCTAACAGACAGGGAATACAACAAGCTCCAAGTGGTTAATCAAAAAGAGATTAAGAGACATGAGAAGTGCCAAGTAACACAGATTTAGACATCGTTCAGAACATTGGATTAGGCATTCCAGGTTGGGAAGATCATTCCACCAGCAAGGAATGATCTTTCATCCACGTTGCGATGTCCACCAGGCAGTCTGAGGTTTTTGCAGCTACCGTTGGATTGACTAGTTGAAATGAAACAGAGCTGTCTGTCATCAGCATTGCAATGGTAATGAGAAACCATATGCCTGTATAATGGGTCCCAGTGATGTAGTGTATATGGAGAAGAGAAAGGGTCTTAGAACTGAATACCGAGGAACCCTTTACCTTTTGACATGTTTTGGATACCTCCCCTCCTCAGGCAATTTGAAAGACCTGTGACATAAGTTTCAGACCAGTGAAGTGGAGTTCCTGTGATGCGATGAGAGGGTGGACCAAAGGATCTGATGATTCATGATGTCAAAGGCAGCAGAATGATTCACCAGGGTGAGAACTGCCTGAGAAATTGGTGAAAATTCACAAATAAAAAAAGGGTGCTGTCTATTGTCAAAATGTTAGTGATGCATAAAGCATAGAAGTTACTTTCAAACCAATTGACGTGACTGAGCTGAACCCTTTGAGAAATGTACGTGGGAAAATCTTTCACCCTTATTTGACATTTCTGCTTATGTGACTGGGTATATACATATTACTGGTTACTCTTTTCAATGCAATTGAACACAGTCTCAGTGGAGACCAAGGCTTTAGGGGGAAGTACCATAAAAGTGGTCCATATAAATTAAGACTATGTGCCTACACTCTCGGAAAAAAGGTGCAAAACTGTCCCTGGGACAAGACCCTTTCAAAAGCAGAACTGCCGCAAGGGCTGACTGAAGTGTGCGGCAACACAGGGCTTCACTCTTTAGGGAGTCTCTCAAAATTTGATCAGGGTTTGCAAACAACATTAAATGGAAGATGTGATCGTCTTTTCTTCCCTATTGTGACATATATCTGTGTGAAACGGCTTCTAAGACAAGAAAAATGTAGGGTGGGATTTAATTTGATCCATCAGGAACTGATTGGATCATTGTCATTTGCTATTGTTGTAATATCATGTAAGTGACAAGTTGTCCTGCCCTCACGCCAATGTAGACATCATCAGAAAACAGAACAGATAGTGGTCCAAGGGGAAGTTCTTCTGATTAAAGATTAGGAGGAAAAAAAAATATTTAAAAAAATATGAAAGGGCTCATATGAAGTTGCTAAAAATAACATTATTTTGTGTATTTGGTGTAATGTAATGTGTTTATGTGGTTTAAGGTTTAAAAAACACATTATTTATACATTATTGTTTCTCCTCTATGCCCCGCCTCTCTGAAACGTGTGGACTTTTACACAGCTCATCATTCTGAAAAGCAAGGTGTATGCTGACTGGCCAGGTATTCCAGTGCATTTTGATTGGCCAAATGCCTCAAGTGTGTAATGGAAATGTTACGCCCCTTAACACTGTGATTCTGTGTGTGCCTGACGAGTAGGATAAAATGTCAGGACACCAGCGCGGTGAGACAAAACCAATAAAACCCATTACAAACGAGGCATTTGTTGCATTCAGTGGGGGCTTAATTGATTATAATGACTTATACTGTATTTTTACGCGTTGCGTTGCATATCGCTCTTCATAAACATAAAACCATGTCTGCATTTGTGATCAGAGAAATGACATACAACAAGCTCTAGCAGTCAAAACATTCGTTTGAATCATCAGTGGAAAAACCTCATAGAATTATGACAATGATAATTCTACTTTGATACCGTACATACATTTTCAATAGAGGGACAAAAAGCTCTCGGACTAAATCTAAAATATTAAACTGTGTTCCGGAGATGAATGGAGGTCTTATGGGTTTGGAACGACATGAGGGTGAGTCATTAATGACATAATTTTAATTTTTGAGTGAACTAACCCTTTAACATATGTAAACGTACTTACAGACTGTGTGTCAGGAGTGCCAAACTGTCCATGCAAAGTTCTAATTGCCCATCTTTATAGAAACAGACACCGGCATTGTAGGCTAATCAGTACAGTCACAGGAATCAGCCATTGTCTTTCGCGAAATGTGCTGCACACATCTGAATATTTGGGTTGGACTGATGTACATAGATTATCATTTATAATAAACAATGTAATATTCCATCAAATAAAAAGAAAAGTCCATTTTGATTTCATTGTGACTTTAACATCATGTGCAATGAATGTTGAAGCAACAGGAGAGCGAGATTAAATTTTACTTATCAAAAGAAATTAATTTTATTTTAATACACTGTTATAAGATACAAATAAATAATAAATATCCTGGAATGACCCATATGCCTGGCATATTTAGCAAAACTAAATAAACTGAGGGGGTGAGGGAAGTGTTATTGTCGATACTGAACTCATATTTGGCCAGAAGCAAAGTTTTAAAGTTAAAAGACACTGATGAATTTGTTTCTTACAAACACACAGCTTCACTTGACAAAATGTTAATTAATAGACTGGAGTCATGTTGGTTACTTAAGGATTATTGGGATGTTTTATCAGCTGTTCAAGCTGTTCATTCTGATGGTACCCATTCACTGCAGAGGATCCATTGGTGAGCAAGTGATGTAATGCAAAATGGCTTGCTTGAGACATTCTTTTTTGGGGGGCATTAATTAATACCAGTAAATGCGTGTACTGTACAACAATATCTGTATCCATGGTTTTTTTATTCTCATTACAGCAATGTGTGTCTTTAGCAAGTCCTAACAGGACTTTGTTTTTTTTTTTTTTGTATGCCAAAAGAAGCTTTGCACTGATGCAGATTGTTAGAATATCTGGCCCAGTGGCCCTTAGAATCCTTAGATCCTTAAATTCAGACCTGCCAGGTTTGCAATACATGTATTTGTCATTAATGAGCAACATTTGAGCTTCTCCACTCTTGACAAACACCATATGCCACTGGTGTGTGAGGTTAGTAATTGTGAACAATGATATCTCATCAGTGTTCTTCCTACAGCCCCGTGGACTCACTAACCTTGCAGTCACCGACGAACACCTTCAGTTCCTCTGCGTCCCCCTGCAGCTGTGAGAACTGAATCCACTATTTACTTGATGAAAAGACAGCGGATGGCCCTGGAGAAAACTAATATGCTCATTAGCATTGCTGAGTTTGCCTGCGAGTAGTTCATGTGCATTAATGAAGTAAAGAGGGCGGCCAAACAATTGCGGCCAAGATGGCATTGGAATTCTAACAGAGTGCCGTGGATGACTCCCTAATGACCCACAGATCTTCAGTCCAGCCAAATTCAACATCACCGCCTCAAAATGGCCCCACAGCCCTGCGCTAAACCCTTAAAAATGGTGTTTGCATAGAAGACAAACAAATAAACTAAACTAAAACAGAAAGCAGTTGTTTAGCAGCCCAGCACTGCAACAACAGCACTTTTTCATAAAAGAAAAATGTTATTTTCGTCTTCAGAAACGTCTCACTTGGGGGTTGTCACTATTTTTTTATGCATGAAAGGCCTGAAGATTTCAGCGGTGGTTAAAAATGATCCAGCGAGGCAAATGAGTTTTTATCTTTCTTCATTTTCAAGTCATGATGGAGTCCACAGATTCTATGCATGAATATCTGAAGCCTGGGGTTTGATATGCTTGCTATTCCAACGAGTGGATTATTTTGACGTAATTGACCATTGACATTTTCTGCAGGGCTGCCCGTATATTGTGCATGCCTTCCGA